>NC_143053.1:161171060-161471666 GCF_052426305.1 Pelodiscus sinensis
GACCACTAGTTCTAAGTTTCCTGGAGAGCATAAATTTGTCTCTCTACCACCACCTTTTCTTTTGTTATTGTGGCATCCATCCACATTTTCTCCTGAAAGCTGTTCTTTCAAGGGCCAACTTTTCAAAGTTTGGCTTTTGTAGCTGTTTCATTTATTCCTGCTTGAGCATTGTCAATGGAATGTGGTTGACAGTTATCATGTGACTGCTGGTCTGTGACTAATAAGATCAGAGACAAGGAGAGTACTTGTAATTCTTTTGTTGATATTGGAATCCATATTTCCAATGAGCTATTTTGCCCCATTGCCATAGAGTAACCCTTTCATTGCCAATGTGGAGCGCCATATGTATAGGTCCACTGTTGTCAGCCTCAAGCTTTTAAAGATCAGGAATCAGATCCCATTAATCAGGTTTAAAATTAGTGAGATTTTTTATGAGTGATTCTTGGGTGTTTTTGATTTGCTTCCTGGATTTTGAGTCTTTAGGCTACACTCAAGTTACAGTTTCAGGATTTTCAGTGCAACATTTTTCAAAATGAAAGCTGAGATTCTCATCTCATCATGTCTCCAGGCCACGGAGTGTTAATTAAAATGTCAAATCTTGTGAGTTTCATGATGAAATCATGTGACTTGTCAACACTGTTACCTAAATCTTTTACTTGAATTGTTTAATCGGAACATAGGCCTGCCCTACTGCTAGTTTTATATTTGTGGTAATGGTGTGTATTTTATTGTTTTGCTTCCCTCCATTTTAACCTGGTCACCGGCTCTTCACATTAGTGAACACATCACAATTTTTGACCTTGTTACTTCCATATTTCTTCTTCATAGCTCCCATTGATGTTTTTGTCTTGACTTGATTTCCAGCTCTCTCCCCTCCCCCATTTCTTCCCTTACTCTCAGGAGAAAGAGAAACAAGCTGTTTTCTTTGCCTTACCAGCTCCTACGAAACACAGACACATACCCCGGAGGTTTTAGACCCTCTTAACCATCTAGGTGTCAACCAGAGGTAGAATTGTTGCACGCTAGAAGTGATTATCTGTAGATATACAGATATACTGTGTGCTATACAGTGCATGTTTCATTGCAGATGATGACACGGTGTTAAAATAGCTAGTGCACTGTCTGAATTCTATGTACAAATCATTCACTTGTTGTAAGGAAGGCACCTATCCTAAACACCTTCTAATTTGTGACTGCCGTCTCTTATTCATTAGATTGCTTCATGTGGTTTTTTTATTCTTTTTTCCTCAGTTGGGGATTTGTCAAATGAGCTTGTCAGGCATTTTCTGATTGAATGCACCCATAAGGGAGTGCGGTTGAAAGGATGCCCAAACGAGCCCTATTTTGGTAAGTGCTGTACATAAACAGGACATGGAAAAAATGAGGCTATTTTGCATACACCCAGGGTGCTTCGCAGCTTTAGTAAGGTGGTTTCTGCTGGAATCTCTTGTAATATTGTCATGATATTGGTCTTTTAATCTACATGACCACATAGAAAAAAAAACCACATTGTAGTAGAGGATATTTCCTAGAGCATTGTAATGTGATGGAAGCACATCACTTCTCTTGGATTGTCCTTCCATGGAAGGAATAGATTTACTAATTGCAGGTTCTGTTTGAAGTAAAGTTGACTGTAAAAGGGGGCGGGGGGATTGAACTGTGTCATTGTTTGTGGCGAGAGAGATTGCATACCAGAGGTTTTAGTTCAGTCCTATTTCTAACTTGTTGAGGCACGTAACCTAGACACTTGTGTGGCCCACAGAGTGTGTGTGTGCTGGCTAAGTGTATGAGAGGCCGTGCCCTCACCAGTCTAAAGGTTCATTCAGACCACAGCAGCTGCCAGTCGCTCCATTCGACTTCTGAGCCCTGTTCCACGTCCCCACGGGATATGTGGGGAGAGGGGAGGAGGACACTAAGACATCAGTGCACATCTCCCCACCCTGCTCTGCACAGAAAGCAGTGAGGTCCTGGGAGCCTCTGGCCAGGGGCTCCAAGGCAGAAGGCAGGAGCCACACAACTGCAAAGAACTGGAAAAAGGGGCACCTGACCATATATCGCCAAATGTGCCGGAGTTGGCTAGTCAAGTGTGCAGCACTTGCTTGACAATAGTGTTTGTTTCATAGCTGAGAGGGAAATTGCTTGGATCCTGAGTTGCTTAAGCATTTTTGAAAAAATTAATTTAAATGACTTTCCCATTATCACTCAGGCAGTCTGTACTAGAGCAAAGAATTGAATCCAGATATCCAGTCCACAGCTAAAGACCTAGCCACTGAACTATTCTCCTTCTAAAGCACTCCTCTTATTTTCTAAATGCCATGGCAGTTTGTGTGCTGTTTTGCATAGACATTACTTTCAGTATTTCTCCTGTCAAAATCTACACTGAAGAAGGAACATCACTATTCAGGCGGGTATCTATGCACAATCTGGCACCTATTCACCAGTACTAATGCACCCTGGTATACTTGACTGTAAATGTTTTGGCTTTGATTATGTTGGCAGACCCATCTCTTCTGTCCAGCAACCAACCTAATTAGCCAAGTCAGGTACCAGATAGATGATCTGGAGCCTGAATGGAAAAATCTCTTCCTGAGCTTTGGAGTTGTGATAGGGATATCCTCAAACAGCACAAGGGGGGATCTTCATGCCCAGCTCCAAGTTCACCCGAGACACCACCTTCCTTCTGCATCCAGCCACTCCCTGCCCTTAAGCTGCTATACTGGACTCCTCCATGGCCACAGAGGACTCATTAAGACCTAGATCTCTGAATTGTTGGGCACCACCAACTCTCAATGGCAATACAAGAAAAGGAAGGTTCTCAGCAATTGTGAGATGGGGCCTGAGCATCAGTTGGTGATGATCTATAGAGTTTTTTTAAAAAGTCAGTAATTTTCTCCAGAAGTAAAGTTATGGTTACATTCATAGTTTTTAGGGTCTGAAATTAAAGTAAACTTGTATTTGCACTAATAGACTGACCAATCACGCCTCAAAATATAGTGTAAAATGTGCATTGACAATCAGTGTTACTATGATCTACTAATTTTAATGGAAACAGAGAATCTAGATCCCTTAATTAGACTTGAAATTCTCAGCTTTGCTATTTTGTTACAGCAAATGATGACACGGGGCACTAAGTAGAAGGAGGCATGTGCATGTATTAATATTCATTTATTATCATTGTCATCTTTCTGCTTAAAGTAAATACGTATTTAATAAGATGAGGGGGTGGTGATGGGGACTGCAGTTAATGAAAAAGGAGTTAGACACAAAAAATGATGAGAAAATAGATCTTTTAAATATTACCAAAAAGGTAGTTAAAAGCAAGGGGTAAATATTTGTAAGGGTTTTCTTTAGCGTGTAAAATACTGAAAAGCAAACATACCGCATAAGCATTCTTTTTGTGCACAAAAAGTAATCTTGCATGTTTTGTTGTTTTTCAAACCGCAGGGAGTTTGACAGCTTTGGTGTATCAACATTCCATTACTCCTCTGGCATTACCCTGCAAACTACTCATCCCAGACAGAGGTATGCTAATAGAAATACAAAATAAGAGTGATACGCAGCCAGGGCTCTACTTCAGTATGACTATATCTGAAGGCTAGTGAACATGTCAGTATAAATATCTGAACAAGAATGCATAGGAAATAATATTTCATTGTTGCCAAAGAGCTTTTATCCAAGCTGCAGTTCAGAACAGTTTAGTACGGTGAAAATTCATGGTGATTAGCAGTGCAATCCAATATTTTAAAAAATATTTATTTTGCTGATTTGCCATTATACTCAGATATAGTTAGATTCAACCTATCACCCAAGCATAGGTAGCAAGAGTCCTCTAATGGGGGGGAAAGTAAGATAAAGAAAAGCAGATACATTTAGGGTGTAGTTGAGGGAAAGAACAGCAGTTTATGCAGGTCTAAATATTGCAACAAAAAAATAAATATTGAAGCGCACATGGATTACAGGACTGTAATTGTGTTCTGGGTTGTGGTGACTCCATAAACTGCTCTAGCACATCAACAAAACAGCTCCTGTGTATTTTTGGCCTACAACAGTTGAGTTGTCTGTTTATTCTCCCCTATATAGGAAACACCAGATGTATTACTGAAATGTTAAACATTCTTGCGGTTTTCCATTGAACTCTTAAACTTTTCTACTCCTAAAGACTATATGTCTGTACTCTAATATAGCAATGGAATTATGTAAATCCACAACATATCTTAAAGCTATTTTAGCATAATAACATCCCATAGAAGAATTTGAATCAGAGCTCTGCCTTTAGATAGACAGAAAAATCACCGGGATGGGTGTGCTTTTGCCACCCTTTCCTTATCACATGAAGCTGGAAGTTCCTTCGGTACTCGGAGTTCAGGGTTGAAACGTTTGCTTGTTGCCCTGGATGAACCTATTGCCATGAAATTAATGAATCTAGTCTGGAATCTGATACAGTCAAACCTTTTAATGTGGCGATGACGTTAGAACATGAACTGTCTGTGGTTTCTCATTCTGGTCATGATTCATGCAGTACTTTAACATGTACTTAATTGTAAGTTTGTAAGTAGTTCCAAAGTAAGCAGTGAATCAGGAATCTTAATCCTACCGAAAGAGAAACCATGCCATACCCAAATATAGCCTTAAATATAAGTTCTATACAAACACAAACTTCTACAAAACTGAAAAGTCAAAATGTGTCTGAGAATAAAAAAAAAATTTAGTGGAAAGATCCTAAATCAAACCTTCCATTGCTATATATACAGCCTACCCATTACACCATTTGACTGTGCATGAATACAGGTTGAAACTCTCTATCAACACTCTGGTCTGTGATCCAGCATGATTTTAGCTGGATGTCCACTTATCATGGCTATGGCCAAGTTTCCCGTGGTCCCATAACGTTTGTTTACAGCCACCATTCCTGGATCTGTATTCTGTGCTGTTCTTTAGCTCTAATTTACTTCTAAATGTCTTTTAAGAGCCCATTAAGCAGTAGAAGTGTTAGTAATGCTGCTAGACAATATTGACTTCCCGTTGTAAACCAGTTCATCCCCAGAGTCCACTCTGAGTTAATTGGGGTACAGAGAGTTCAGCCTGAGAAGTCACACTTAAGGCCGGTGGCCCTTTTATCACGCACACTCGCGTTACCCCCGAGCCGGTCGGCCAGCTGGCGGAGTAGGGGGGTTCGGGCCCGCCCCCTCTCCGAACCCCGGCCCAGGGCCCTAAAGGCAGGGACCCGTGGTCCCTCCCTTGCGGATGGGGGAACGCCCCAAAACACACCCACTCACGGGCTCCACGACCCCGCCCTGGGCCGCTTCCTGCTCCACCAGGCCTCCCGGCCCGCTTCCCTTGACCCTTCCTGTCTCACCTCTCCCTCCGTTTCTCCCCGCTTTGCTCCATCCACCGTGCTCCTCTCCACCGTGCCAGCCCTTGGTTTAAATCCCCCGCCGGCTCCATTCCCCCCTTGCGTCACTTCCCCTGCGACGCCTCCTGGCCGCCCCTCGCTTATGACGTCATCATTCGGCGCCTGCCCGGCCCCTTCTTCTTGGGCCCTGCTGGGCGGCGCACGCTGCCCCCCGACGCTCCCTGTGCCGGCTGCCGGTGTGCCCCGGGGGCCCGCCACGGCGGGCTGGGCCGTGTTCCCCGCCCCCCGATGTACCTGCCCGGTGCCTCCCGGCGTGTCCTCCGCGCGGGGCGGGAGTGCCCCGTCCCCCCGCCCGGCACCTCCCGGCGCACTCTCGGTGCGGGGCGCGAGTGCCCCGTCACACCGTGTTTCGGCAAATTCTCTGTTTTCGCCCCGGTCAGATTCCCAAGGGTGCCAGACTAGAGAGGTTCAACCTGTACTTCAAAAGGTGATGGAAGAAAAATATTAAATTGATTAGATCAGTTTCACTGATCAAATTGCAGTGTGTTCTGCTAAAATGATCAGTGTGCATTATGGTTCTTTAAATTAATTTTAAAATTTTAAGGTTTAACATGAGGAAACATAAATTAAGAAAGAATTTTGACATGATGTCTCTGTGGTTAGCATGTGGTTAGTATTGTAAGTGCTCTGCTACTAGCACTCCAAAAAATTGTGCAGAACAGTAATCACATGTCATGGATGGTATTAATGCATTGCAGGATTGTTTCATGTTTCTGGCGAAGAGTCATCCAGTATATGAGGTTATAATGCCAAAAGACTGACTCCTAGTTGACCTTCTAGATTGACCTCTCAATCCAACTCACAATAAAAATGTGTGTGACGGTTTATATTTGTAGATCCCTTGGAGGAGATAGCAGAAACCGCTCCACAGACTGCTGCAAACTCAGCAGCAGAGCTCCTAAAGCAGGGTGCAGGTGAGTACATTTCTCTAATACTTGAAGAAATTACAGCTGCTACCAAATGTATTTACAAACAGGGAAAAAAAACAATAAGAGGCGGAGGGTACAAAAAGGAATTGGGTACATTAAAATGCCATTGAAAAGCGTGTAATGTGTTAAATTTGTGTGTGTGAGTGAGGGTGCAGTGTAGTCCTCTAGAGTCTGGCCCACAGAATGATGTGCAATTACTGTCTAAGTGGCAGAGACCTGTTTTGAAGAACTAGGTTTCTAGTTTTATGGGATGTGCATGACTGTCTGCAGCACATAGATTTGTAAAATTAGTAAGCACACCTAAAAATGCTTGTCCTCCTTCTGAGACTATATGGTGCAGGGAAATCAGATATCTGATTCCTTGGTCATCCTGTGTTATTGCTAAGGACCCTTGTTCTTTGCTGTGATGCAGCAGCTTCTTGCTACTGTAACAAAATAAAACCATCTCTGAGGGCTTGTTTGCACTGCCACTTCACTGCATTGTAACTTTCTTGCTCAGAGATTGTGAAAAACACATTCCGTCCAGAGCACAGCAAGTTACAGTGCTGTAAAGCATCAGTGTAAACAGGCTCCCAGCACTGTTACCTACTCTCCTCATGGAGGTGGTTTACCTACAGCAAAGGAGTGACTCACTACACGGCCCACCCTCTTTGTCTCAAGTGCAGCGGCCATGCCCTGGGCAAAAGAACCAGATAACTCCTACGTGTCAGTGATCCCTGACTGCTAGAATGGCCTTCAGGCTGCTCTGAAATGTACCTGAGGATCAGTGTGGTCTGCATCAGATAAAGAAGCCACAGACCAAAAGATCTTGGCCAAATCTTTTTTAGCCTTCAGCTGTCAGAGTGCTGTACAGCTGTTCAGATGCATGATAGAGCATTCGTAGTGCTATTCCAAGCAGCTATAGAGTGAGAGTGTCCTCCTGTGATTATGCAGCTGTTTTGTTTTTACTTTTAAAAGTGCAGTGGCACTTTAAATGATGTATTTGAGCAGGAATGTGTGGCTGAGGGGATGGTCAGTCTCTGCTAGGTTATGCTGAAAGCAAGCACATATTGGTGTTTGTTTGCCAGTACCACTGCAGTGGGTGTGGTGGCCACTTGACTTACAGCCAAGGAAGAGGAATTCAGGAGGAAAAGTGCTATAAATAAACTCAGCGCAATAGGCACACATTTCCTCTTGGGATTTAGCTGGGTTCTCATCCAAGACATGTAACCTTCTTCTGGAAAAAGAGAAATTCTAGCTTGTTTCCTTTTATTCATCTGGGGAGTAGTAAGGCAGCTTTATATGGGGAATGAAAAATCAAAGATCATGTGACTGAATGGAAATATAATAACCATCTTGGTCTATCTAATTTTGAAACAGAAGCTTAGGGTTGAATAGGGAAGTTGTAAAAGACATGATATGTTTGCCCTACCACTTGGAGTGTCTTGTGCCAGAGTTGGTAGCCTGTGACAAACCTCCCTTCTGAACCTCCCTTCAGAAAGTTGAAGGCTGCTATCAAATCCTCCCTCACTCTTCTCTTCTGCAAACTAAACAGACCCAACTCCCTCAGCCTCGCCTCGTAGGTCACATGCTCCATCCCCCTAATCATTTTTGTTGCCTTCTGCTGGACCCTCTGCAATGTGTCCACATCCTTTTTGTAGTGGGGGGCCCAGAACTGGACACAATACTCCAGATATGGCCTCACAAGAGCCGAATAAAGGGGAATAATCACTTCTCTGGATCTGCTGGCAATGTTCTTCCTAATGCAACCTAATACGCCATTAGCCTTCTTGGCTACAAGGGCACACTGTTGACTCATATCCAGCTTCTCATCCACTGTAACCCCCAGGTCCTTTCCTGCAGAACTACAACTTAGCTGGTTGGTCCCCAGCCTGTAACAATGCTTGTGATTCTTCCATCCCAAGGGCAGGACTCTGCACTTGTCCTCGTTGAACCTCATCAGATTTCATTTGTCTAAGTCACTCTGGACCCTATCTCTACCCTCAAGTATATCTTCCTCAAAGCTTAGTGTCATCTGCAAACTTGCTGGGGGTGCAATCCATCCCCTCATCCAGGTCACTAATAAAAATATTAATTAGCAAATGAAATGTAATGTGGATAAGTGTAAAGTGATGCACACTGGGAAAAATAACCCCAACTATACGTACAGTATGATGCGGGCTAATTTGGCTATGACAAATCAGGAAAGAGATTTTGGAGTTATTGTGGATAGTTCCCTGAAAACTTCCACACAGTATGCAGCGGCAGTCAAAAAGGCAAATAGGATGCTAGGAATTATTAAGATAGGGATAGAAAATAAGACCCAGAATATCTTACTGCCCCTGTATTAAACTATGGTACGCCCACATCTTGAATACTGTGTACAAATATCGTCTCCTCACCTCAAAAAAGATATTTTGGCTTTGGAAAGGGTTCAGAAAAGGGCAACTAAAATGATTAGGGGTTTGGAATGGGTCCCATATGAAGAGTGGTTAAAACGACTGGGACTTTTCAGTTTAGAAAAGAGAAGACTGAGGGGGGATATGATAGAGGTATATAAAATCATGAATTGTGCGGAGAGGGCGAATAAAGAAAAGTTATTTGTTAGTTCCCATAATAAAAGAACTAGAGGACATCAAATGAAGGTAATGGGTAGCAGGTTTAAAACTAATAAAAGAAAGATCTTCTTCACACAGCGTGTAGTCAACCTGTGGAACTCCTTGCCAGAAGAGGCGGTGAAGGCTAGGACTATAACAGTTTAAAGAGAAGCTAGATAATTTCATGGAGGTTAGGTCCATAAAAGGCTATTGGGGGATAGAAATGGTGCCCCTGGCTTCTGTTTGTCAGAGGCTGGAGGAGGATGGCAGGAGACAAATTGCTTGATCATTGTCTTTGGTCCACTCTCTCTGGGGCACCTGGTTTTGGCCACTGTTGGCAGACAGGCTATTGGGCTAAATGAACATTTGGTCTGTCCCAGTACGTCTGTTCTTATGTTTTTATATTGAACAAAACCAATCCTAGAACCGAACGTTGGGGCACTCCGCTAGAAACCGACCGCCATCCAGATATCGAACCACTGATCATTACCCGCTGGGCCCGACCTTCTAGCCAGCTTTTTATCCATCTTACCGTTCACTTATCCAATCCACATTCCCTTAACTTGCTGGCAAGAATATTGTGGGAGACCGTATCAAAAGCCTTGCTAAAGTCAAGGTATATCACATCCACTGACTTTCCCATGTCTACAGAGCCAGTTACCTCATCATAGAAGCTAATCAGATTGGCCAAGCACGACTTGCCCTTTGTGAATCCATGCTGACTATTCTTGATCACTTTCTACTCTTCCAAGTGCCTCAAAATGGATTCTTTAAGGATCCCTTCCATGATTTTTCCAGGGACCAAAGTAAGACTGACAGGTCTATAGTTCCCTGGATTGTCCTCCTTCCCTTTTTTTGAAGATGGGCACTACATTTGCCTTTTTCCAATCATAAATTATAATAAAGTTCATGAATGTGCCATATTGGGTAGCTGTCTTCCCCAACTCAAACAGATGTGACTACAAAGTGGCAGCGGTAAAGTGTAGAGGGAATGACTACTTTGTAGGGAGGATGCTATCACGTAGCCATCTGTTTTTTTCCAGCTTGCTCCTAACACAGTTTCTATAGGATTACTGCTGTCTGTTCCCCTTTGCACCACATATCAGATAAGAGCACATACTATGCATCAGAATTGGGGATTCCTTCCAGTCTGTTCCCATAAAAATCTCTCTTAATCACAAAACTATATCACTGTCCTTAATTTGACATTCCTTGTGGTGCCTCCCAAAAATGTCTAGGAAGTGGATGATATATCATTTATTCTAACTAGAGAAAGTACTGCTCTCTAGCAGTAAAATCCTATGGGAGACCTATCCATGACAAAAAAGTTATTTGTTTTTTTAGGAACAAAAGCATATGAAGCTGTTGGCAACAGTGGAATGTCTGCTGCAAAAGAAAGAGAATCTGTGCAAACATCACAAGTGATTAGAAATGTGACTGAGAGTCAAGGCTAGTCTCCTGTGAGGAAAAGCTCTCTGATGCAAAACTGTAGATTTAAATCAAACATGTAGAGTAATTATGTGAAAGATAGAGGGTTCATAACTTGGAGTAGTATTTAGAATTCTGGAAAGATAAATTATATAAAGGAATTCAGTAATTAATGTTCCTTCACTCTTCCTCCCTCATTTCCCTGAAGTTTTTCTTGCAATGAAATAAATTATAACTAATTCAAACAAAAGTGATTGAGGCTAATGCAGCAATATGTTTTAGGATTTTTCTCATTCATGATAAGAAAATGTATGCACGGGATAAGCCATCTGTTTACTTTTGGCTGTCTGAAGTTGAACTAAATGGAATTTGTATTCAGATAACTGCCTCACATCAGTGCATTTTCTCATCCTTTTCATCTTTTAACTTGGAATGTCTACCTTTGGGCCAAATTCTTCATTGACTCACATCTCAAGTTAAAGTCAGTGGGTTGTAAATATGCAGGTAATTTGCTTGATAGTCCTGCTGGAATTATAAGATTGTTCAGTCTATATCAAAACAGTATGGGGAAGATTTTGCCTGAATTTTGCCTGAGAGTAGAATAAAAAGAGAAATTATAATTTTTTTCCCATCTCCTAACTTTTTGGTTATAGTATGAAATTTGAATTTTCAGTGGTGTGTAACACATACAACTCAACACATATTCAATAATTTTAAATTCTAGCCTGGGCAGCTGCACAATGTTCATGTCAGGATATTTTGTTAGTATTTGTGTTTTTAACTTAAGCATGTTTATTCTGTGAACCGATGCTGAGTGCACTGAAGATTAGGACAGTTCCAGAAAGGTTCTTAATTGGCTGTAAGAAATTATTCCGGATTATTAAATTCTCTGTCTCTTAGGTTCCAATTCAGCAAGGTACTTAAGCATGTGCCTAACTTTAAGCATGTGTGTACAGTAGCTCATCATACTTCTAACCAATAAGAACATCCATAGTGGGTCAGACCAAAAGTCCATTTAGCCCAGAAGATTGTATTCAAACAGTGGTCAATGCCAGGTGCCAGAGGGAATGAACAGAGCAGGTAATCATCAAGTGATCCATCCCCTTTGCCCATTCCCAGCTGCTGGAAAACCAAGGCTAGGGACACTATCCCTGTCTATTCTGTCTAATGCCATTGATGCCATGAATTTATCTTGCACTTTTTTGAACTCTGATCGACTTCACAACATCAGTGTTACAAACTGACCAGTCAACCACATTTGGAAGGAGAGAGAGAGAGAGAGAGGGGGTGTGTGTGTGTGTGTGTGTGTGTGTGTGTGTGTGTGTGTGTGTGTGTGTGTGTGTGTGTGTGTGTGTGTGTGTGTGTGTGTGTGTGTGTGTGAGAGAGAGAGAGAGAGAGATACAGTAGAGTAAAATGTTAAAATTTTTAAACTCTCCCTTTTTTATTTTATTAAATAAAGGGAGAATTTTTTAAAAAAAGGTAAGGACATTTTGTGCTTATTTCATTTAAATTAAGATGGTTAAAAGCAGCATTTTTCTGCACAGTAAAGTTTCAGAGCTGTATTAAGTCAGTGTTCAGTTGTAAACTTCTGAAAGATCAACCATAACATTTTGTTCAGTACTACAAACATTTCAGAATTACAAACAACCGCCATTCCTGATGTGTTTGTAACTCTGAGGTTCTCCGGTAGTTCTCTTGTGTGGCTTGCCAAATCATAGCTTGAATGCCCCTTGCATTTTTTTGAACAAGAGATCAGGTATCAGGTACACTCAAATACTGCACAGTGAAGTGTAGAACAATTATTGGAACATATTGAAGTCTATGAACCACTGATCATAAAGATACAATGAAACAAATGAAACACTGTAGATTAGATTTTCACTTTTATGGTTTCAATACATTTCTGCTGGAATTATAGGTATTTTTGAAGATTGAGTTGACACACCCCAAACTGGCTTATCTACACTGGCAAGTAACTTTCTCACTCAGGGGTGTGAACAACACCCACGGAGTGCAGCAAGTTACAGTACTGTAAAGCATCAGTGTAAACAGGCTCCCAGCACTATTAAATACTCCCCTTGCTAAGGGTCTTGGAAGTGTAGACAAAGCCTAAGTAGAATTCATTTTTTAAAGTTTGAACCCAAAAGATATGAAATCATATTTTTTATTTTTCTTAAAGTTGCTTTTGAACTGAAACTAAAATACACACCAAAAACCCTCTACAAGTAAAGGGAAGTAAATTTTTCTCTCTTTATTTTGTTTTCTTTTGAAATAAGACATTCTTGTTGTTTTGCCAAAAAGTAAATAGTTCTGTTGGTGTGCAATTTAGACACTCTTTGAAAATGTGAACACCTGTGAACTCACCCTGCAAACTTGTGGTTTCTGGAGTTTCTGTATTATCTGCAGTAATTAAGTCTGAAGGCCAAAGTACTCCATTCTTCCTCCCAAAGCCAAATGGTCACTGTAATCATTGCCATCTCTCAACACTGTGATTGTGTTTTATCAATTGCATTTATAATTTAGATTTCAGAAGTACTTAAAGACTTCAATGAGGGATCAGGGCCCCGTTGTGCTAGATACTTTAAATTAAGCAAACCGTCTGAATTTAAGCAAAATGAGAGGCAGCCTCCGTTCCATGGTTGGTCAGGCATACCCATGGGACGAGACAAATAGAAGGAGAAGATGACAAGAGGGACGTTGGAACAAGAACATCTTATTAGTCACTAATTAGATTAGTCACTAGAGGGGGGAGGGATAGCTCAGTGGTTTGAGCATTGGCCTGCACCCAGGGTTGTGAGTTCAATCCTTGCAAAGGCCATTTAGGGATTTGGGGCAAAAATTAATCAGGGATGGTACTTGGTCCTGCTGAGAAGGCAGGGGACTGGACTTGATGACCTTTCAAGGTCCCTTCCAGTTCTAGGAGATAGGCAATCTCCATTATTAAAAAAAATAAAAAATTGTTCACCACCACCAGCCTGACTTTGTTGGCAAAGGTGGAAGATTGTGAAGTTCATTTGACAAAGAATTGAACAGAACTCAGCTAAGCAAAACCCACCCCTGTTCTTGAAACCTATTCTCTGCTCTTTACAGCATGCAATGTTTGGTATCTGAACTCTGTGGAAATGGAGTCCCTCACTGGCTATCAGGCAGTGCAGAAAGCCTTGAGCATAACATTGATGCAAGATCCTCCTCCCATCTCTACTGTTGTCCATTTCAAGGTGTCTGCACAGGGGATCACACTGACAGATAATCAAAGAAAGTAAGTGAAATGGGGTTTTCGGCTCTGGCCAGACATTGCTGTTAGAGTGACCAGACAGCAAGTGTGAAAAATTATGGGGTTGGGAAGGTAGTAGATGCCCTATATAAGACAGACCCCCAAATATCAGAACTGTCCCAAAAATAGGGACATATAGTCACCCTAATTGCTGTACACTAATAAAACAGCTGCAGAACTATTCCTTCTAATCCCTTTATACAGTCTCCATATAGTAGTAGCACAGTTTCTTCAATCTAAATTAAGTATAGAGCCAGGTCGCACATCAGATTGGGTTTAGTATGGTATTGAGCTATTCACACTTCATCCAAATGGCACCTTCCATATGCCGATGTTTAATGATTTCATAACATTTTCTAACAGCCGATAGGGTTATTCCAGTGTCCTGGCCGGCATTCCCACCTATCCTGCTCACCGAAACTGTAATGTCCAATGTACACTGCTGCACAGCAGCATTGGTTTAAGCAATCACTGCACCATTGGTATGTAAAACTTACTTTGGTGCGCCTAGTATATGCCAACTGTTGTATCAAAAAATATGTCCGCTTGCTGAATACTACTAGGGTTGCTGCATAGTCTGTACATTTTTCCAACTATTTAAAAACTTGTTCTTTAAGGGGGAAATATTGTTTAAGATTAAAAGCCAAACTCAGACCCACTGATTTCAGTGAAGCGGCAGTCATTTGTACTAGGTCTGAATTTGGAGGGCCAAACCCTAAGCCACAATTTCCAAAGATGAGTAGCTAACTTTAGATACCTGACACAGACTGATTTTCAGAAGTATGTGCTTTCGTATTTCCTGTATCTCACTTTAGACACAGGTTTGAGAACTCTGGCACTAAGTGGTACACTGGAAGAGGGTTTACTGGTTTATCTCTTGTGGGCCGCTCTCTTTATATTATTATTCAAAGCTATTGGGAAAACAAGTATGGGTTTCTTCATTTTGTTGCAGTGGGAGATGTGCTTGTCTCAACCTATCACTCTGGCAGAAGATTGATTTCTGCTAATGTAGGCGCCTAAAAAACAAGAATACTGATATTAAACTTGAAAAATATGTGGTGGTGAAGTTCCATCCTTATGTTACTGAAACGGTTGAATGAGCCACTGGTTCCACAGTGGTATGCTTCATAAATAGAAGCATAACCATGAGCCTTGTTTTTGCTCTGAGGGTTACATTTTCCAGGCTGATGAGTGCTTCTCTAAGGGTACATCTACACTGTGGAGCTATTTTGGGATACTGAAAGCATCCTGAAATAGCTGTTCTCCATCTATTAAAGCGGCCCATTATTTTGAAATAGATTTAGAAATAATGGGCAGCTCATTCTGACATCCTGGTAACCCTCATTCCATGAGGTTTAAGTGGCATTTCAGAATAATGAGTTATTTTGAAATTTGGCGAAATAAGCTATACAATTTGTAAGGGTGCTGTGTAGACGCACCCTAAAGCTACAGGTGCTGTGTAGATGCACTCTAAAGGTGCTGCTACTTTCAAATACTACTGAAGACCATGCACGCTAAAGGCACCCAACAGTGCTGTTATCTTGAATGATTAATGCTTAAAATTGGCTCTGGTGTAAGCCGTCAGCACTCAGCAATACTTCTGAAAGTCTTATTTTCAAAAAGGAGGGTGAGCTTTTGGCAATCTGGCCTAGGGAGGTTAGCCTATTTCTTGAGTCCGCTCGGAGTCTTAAACTTGCTTAAAACTTCTTTTATTCTCTTCTATCAGACTCTTTTTCCGAAGACATTATCCAGTCAACACTGTTATCTTCTGTGCTTTGGATCCACAAGACAGAAAGTAAGGACAGGGAATGCTGTTTCTAATGTTTTTGGTGGATTTTGACCTACAAGAAACTAATGTGTTTTTTTTGCTTTGTATTTTGCTCCTGTTGCTGTTCCCTTCCTTTATTCAACAAGATGGATGAAAGAGGGACCTTCAGCAAAGTAAGTTGATAGTAGTTCTAGTCTGTCTGTTCACATATTATTATGGCTTCTTTAGGAACATACTTCAGACTTGAGGTTGTGATTTAAGTTTTCTCTAAAGCTCCTAGACCCATACTTTAATCCTTAACATATATAAAGAATTGCACTACTGGAGACTAAAGCATTAAAAACCTTACGATGTATATACAGATTGAACCTCTCTAGTCTGGCACCCTTGGTACCTGACCAGTTCCAAACCAGAGAACTTTCCGGACCATGAAAGTCAATATTGTCTAGCAGCATTACCAACACTTCCACTGCTTACTTGGCTGTTAGAGGACATTTAGGGGTAAATTAGAGCTAAATAACAGCACAGAACACTGAAAGCCAGCACTGGTGGCTGTAAACAAACTTTATGGGATCACTGGAAACTTGGCCACACCAGTGAAAAGTGGACATCTGGCTAACTAAAATCATTCTGGATGACAGATGTTTCTAGATCAGAACGTTCTGGACGAGAGAGATTCAACCTGTAATATACCTGGTGTTCGAAAGAATGTCATGTTGAGGAAGAATAGCTCCAAGAGTCTCTTGCTTCCTACTTTGAATAGTTTAGTGGATTTAAAGTTTAAAATAATTGCTACAGGAAATTTGAGGCAAGGCTAATGTTATGACGTAACACCCCCATTTAATTGCTTTCCCTGCTCCATACACACACATACACACACGCTTGTTCACCTTCTCTGCTGAACTTAAAATACTGAAGTGCCATTACCTGCAGGTAGATAAGTACCAAATTTTCTTTTTTGACTTTGGATTTAGCATTAAAACTTCATTTTCAGAATTGGGATATTTTTAGAACTCCCAAAGCATATTGAAAGGGACTTGGTGTCTTTCTATATTTTCTTTTGCCTCTCCCTTGCATGGTATGATAGATATTAAAAATGCTGCTTGGGGAGGGCTTAGATCCGTGGTCCCCAACACGGTGCCCGCGGGCGCCATGGCACCTGCGGAGGCATTTCTCGGTGCCCGCCAAGTGCTCAGGGCTGGCTTGGCCCCGGGCACATGGCGCATGCGCGGTGCCGGAGCCGGCCCCGGGTGCGTGGCGCACTGTGAGCGCCGGCCCCGGGGGCGCCGCGGATTCACCCCCCGCGGCGCATGGGGGGGGGGGGAGAAAGCGCTAGCCCCGGGCGTGCGGTGCTTGGCGGAGGGGGGGGGGGGGAAGGAGAGCACCAGCGCCGGCCCCGGGCGCGCGGCGCTTGGGGGAGAGAGCGCCGGCCCCGGGAGCACAGCGCTTGAGGGGAGAGCGCCGGCCCCGGAATGCAGCTATGGGGGGCCCTGCCCCCCCCGGGCGCCCGGCGGGCGAACGGCCACGCCTTCTGGCACCCGGCAACCCCAAATGGTTGGGGACCACTGGTTCAGAGGGTTGGTAGTGGAATCCAGTAGAACCTTGCATCTGCAGGTGCCAGTCTGAATCCAGCCCAGGCTGTATTGACTGAAGTTGTTAACTTTCTATTAGTGTGGAATGAGTTAAATGGTCCAGTCGAATTCCTAGGAAATAAGGACTGATGTATTAAAAAACACAACCACATTTTGTACCTTTTTAGCAAGGCAAGAACTAAAGTGTCTGGGGGATAGAAATTGTCTACAGATAGGTCCTTTCTGGTTGTGGGTTGAAGTATTTTGTAGCGGTATTATAGGGAAACTTTCACTAGATTTAGTCTGTCCAAGAGGACTGTAATTTTCAGGATCATTTTGGATAGTGGACGGGCTTGAACATTACACACCTTAGTTTACAAGCTAAATTAAGGGCTTTCTTATTAGTTATAAAAGTCGAAGGAAGGAATGGGAGAGCAGCTATTGAGAGATGGAAGAAGTACCTAAGTCCACTCTAATGTGCTCATTGGCTTCAGCTGTGTTCTAGGTGCTCAGCACCTCCACAGTTCAGGTTCTAGCTGCTTCATGATGAGCACTCAGAATGTGACTTACCCAACAATAGTGTAAGGTTTTTAAAAAGTAAGTCTTAAGTGATTTTTCCAGAGTTTCTGAGTAAGTCAGTGACTGATTCAGTAATAGACAAAGTCATTTCACGCCCCCCTCCAGTGCCCTGCCTTCCCGCTGAACCAAATGTTCTCCACTAAGAGCAATCGAAGTCAGTTGTGGCTAACTCTCTGAACTAGTGTGACAAAAGTAGGTGCATTTACCAGAACTCTGTTGCAAAGTACTTTCTTTCTGAAACTTTTTTGGAGGAGGAAAGTAACCCTTTTACCTTTACAAAATCAATGCCTTCCGTTCTGTAACATGCTTTTGTTTTTTGCCTTCTGCAGAGTGTTTGGATTTGTTGCAAGGAAACAAGGTAGTGGCACAGATAACGTGTGCCACCTGTTTGCAGAGCACGATCCAGAGCAACCTGCCAGTGCCATTGTGAACTTTGTATCAAAGGTCATGATTGGTTCCCAGAAAAAAATCTGAAGCCTTCTTTGCCTGTGATTCAGAGCTTCTTCACTGACTTGAGGGAAATCAGCGTGGGAGAAAAAGCGTTCTTTGGGAGTTTGTAGCTGCATTATCCTGAACCTAACTGTTCCCAAGAAGGAAAGCAGAACACATTCTATCTGCATAACTTTACAAAGAGTGGGATCCTTTTTTTGAAGATGCCTCTGACCTATCAAAGCATTGGCTTTTTTCTTCAAAGGACAAACTTATGAGTAAATGCAGTTGGATGCCACCAAAACCCATAAAATCCATATCTGAATTAAACAGAGAAGAAAAACGTTACAGTTCAGGATTTTTATTATATTTCACACGCCATTTTCCATATTGTATTAGAAAGGTAAATATTTTCCCATTCATTAGATTATGCCTTTTTTCTGCAAGAAAATGTATTAAAACCACATCTGTTCTCTTACTTAGACACTTGCCACAGTTGCATCAGTGGTAGCTATAACCCTGGCAAAACAATGCTCTTAATAGAGTGGTGGTGGGCAAAGGATCATTTGCTCTTCCCCTCATCTTTATATGGTAAAGATGGGAGTTGATTGAGAAGAAAGATGATGTATGTTAGGAGAAGGTCGGTGCAGGTTGATTTATTTTAAGAGGAAATGGAATGGATTTTTCAGGCAGATCACTGCACGTTCAGTATGAAGAAAGCTGAGTTTATTTAGCTTGTCCAAATTTTAAATGGGAGAGGGATGACCAAAAAGAGTTGTGTGGAGAAAGTTTGATATATTCCTTTAATGGTGTTTTTGTTGTTGTTATTTTTATATAAAGAGTTAAGCAGGAGAGATGTTGTATTTTAATAATCACAGGATAAAAATGAGGGAAAAGCAAAGCAGAAAATGATTTTATATAATTTATATTTTTGCCTCTGCCAGATTATTTATAGTAGAAATAAAAATCTTGATATATGAATTTTCTTATAATAAAGCCATTCCTGAGCTTTATATTTTAGTTTTATTTTGTATAAGTGTAGTATGTTGCATGTGCCTTACTATAGAAGAGTTTCATATTTAGACTCTTGTTATACAGTATTAAAACACTTCCCAGCTCACATGTCTCTGAAATAATGCTTTTGACTGTGAAATCAGTCCTCCCTCCTCACAGTTGCTTACATACGTGTTCTTTTTGACAGTTTTTTTTTTAAAGGAAGGGTTTTGTTTTTAATTTTGCAATTTGTATAGATTGATATTAAATTTTATAGGTGGATTTTAAAAATAATTTCTTAAGTCAAGAAATCAAAAAGGGTCAGGGATATTTTTGTTACTTTTACCCATGTCCAAGATAGTCTGGCAGACATGTCCTTCATATGACCAAATAAGTCAACATAGTGGCACCCATATTTTATAAACCAAAATGTTACTCTGTAGTTAGTTTTATAACATATATTTAAACATATATATATACACTATAAACTAGGGTAGGTGACTTGTAGTAATTCTCTGTGGGTGAGTCTATACAGCACCGTTACCTCAGATAAACTTCGCAATTTGTGCTGCTCAAATTGCATAACTTATTTTGAGGTAACTTCAAAATAGCTTATTTCAAAACTTGGCGTTATTCCAAAAAGGAATGAGTGTTATGAGAATGCCAGAAAAGTGCACCCATTATTTCAAAATGTATTTCAAAATAATGGGTGTGTTTAAAGACATGGAATTGCTATTTTGAGATACTTCTGGTATTCCCAAATAGCCCCGCTGTCAAGACATAGCCGATGAGAGTGGTGGACCTATTTCTAGTCTATTGCAAAATTCCCATTCACCAAAAGGGAGCAGAATTAAGCCCAGAAACAGGAATTGAGAGTTTACAGGTAACTGATATTCCCAATTGTTTGAGATATCACACATTTTCAGTTCCTTTGCTTTGAGGGTCAAATCTACACATCAGTGACCTGAAGCATAAAATGGTGCAGAGTTCTGTGCCCAAGGTCACAAGAGACAATGCGCTGAGTGGTAACTATCTCCATCTTGAGGCTTAAATTGCTTCAATCTCTTTTTACCAGACAATAGTTAGGAGGAATAGGAAAAAATAGTCACCTATCCTGATCCAAAAATCTCACACACTCACACACGTTGTTCTAACTTTTGTTAATAGCTTCCTTTTTTTAGAATTAGATCCACCATAGGCACTTTTTGCAGGCGACAAGGATAAAATTTGTTACCAAATTATTTGTATAACCACGAATTCAGTGTTAATAAATGTATACTTTTGTTTGGGTGCTTGGGGCAAGATTACAAATGCATGTATTTGGATCAGGAAGTGGCATAAATTAGTAGTAGGTATTGTATGTGTATATATAAAAAAATTTGGCAGTTCAAAGTACAGCTACTATTGAAGCAACAATGGCAAGTGCCTCTGATGTGTACCAAATAGCTTTCATTCTTCCATCAAACAGGTTCATTAATCAAACCGTATTTAGATACCATCTAAAAAGAATTCAGCGAGATTGTTAACCCCTTGATCCCTTTCAAAAACAACGGGACCAGTAGGAATGTGAATGTTTAACTGGCGGGGCCTGGAACAGTTCCCCACCTACTGCGGACAGGGGCTGTTCCAGTCATCCAAAGGAGGCCCTGTCCACAGCAGGCCCAGGTGCCACTCCAGCATTCCAGAGCAGCATCAGTCCATGGTAGGCCCAGGTGCCTGGCAGGTAGGGGTAGCTCCGTCTAGGCTGGAACAACCCCTGCCTGTGGTGGGAGGACGGCTCCAGCCCTGCAGTGGGTGAGGGGGCACTCGAGCCCAGCTGGGCTGGAGCGGTCCCCCACTACTTACTTCCTCTTCAATATGTTTAACTGGTTAACCAATTAAACTGAATTTGACATCCCTACGGACCAGTGGCCCAAGTAGCAATTCTGGTTGGTTCCATTAGAATAAACAAACTGGTTGCTGTTGGTTATCGTTGCTCTCTTTTTGGTTTCATTTGGAGGACTGACATTTTTCAGGAACCAGAAGGCTGGTAGATCCATCCATTACTTGGTTCTGAAACGTGGCTGGCCAGTTGAAACTTAGGGTATGTCTACACTAGCCCCCTAGTTCAAACTAGGGAGGCTAACGAGGGCGACCGAAATTGCTAATGAAGCATGGGATATTTAAATATCCCGCGCTTGATTAGCATAGTCCCAGCCAGTCGCCATTTTGGAAACTGACTAGCCCGAAGTAACTGCCCGCATCTACACGCGGCAGAGAAGCGGGATTCCGAGATAAACCTCATTCCGCGAGGAGTAACAATTAATTCAAACTAAGGGGTTTAACAGTTAATTCGAACTAAGAGGTTTATCTCGGAATCCCGCTTCTCTGCTGCATGTAGAAACAGGCAGTTTACTTCGGGCTAGTCAGTTTCTAACATGGCGACCGTCCGGGACTATGCTAATCAAGCACGGGATATTTAAATAACCCGTGCTTCATTAGCAATTTCGGTTGCCCTCATTAGCCTCCCTAGTTCAAACTAGGGGGCTAGAGTAGACGTACCCTTACTGAATATTCTCAACTGAAATTTCTCCTCCAGTTCAGTTGGAGATTCTTCGCTAGGGACATGAATTAAATCACACCCATGCTCCATCTAATCCATTGGGTGAATTATGGCTCTCGGATTCTTTCCGATTCTGTGCGAAATAAGTTAGGTTTATCTTCGTAACAGCTGTTGAACAGCCTTTGGCACTACTCTGCTGTGGATGGAAAGTTTGATTTCCCATAGACGGGCTTTGGCATTGTGTGTCTTAACCTGCATTCCTTGTGCATTCTAAAAGCCTGTTGAACTTGTTGGGCTTTGAGGAGCAGTAGGAATTCAGGCCTGGGCTCCTCATGATGCTTAATTGGGAATTTGTAGGTTGTGCTGAGTAAGGGGAATGAAGAAGTTGCCATAGTTACAAAGAGACTCTTTCTAATGTGTGTTCCTTTTTATGGTATATTACCACATGCTTTGTTTTCATATGGAATATATTTAAAACACAAAGAAAATAGTACAGTAAATATAATTGTGTAGTATATGCATAAACACATGAATACAACTTTGGTTCATGGTAAATATATGACTAAATAGTACAGCACTTTCCTTCTAAGGATTTTAATAGATTTGTATATGCAGTCTCATAAGTAATACCAACAAGTTGCCACATGTATTTAGCCATGCTCCCATTAACCTGCTTGTTAAATGTGCTACTATAATCTTACAGTGTTAAGCTACAAAAATGCGGAAAGCCATGTTTTAAAGGTTTTAATTGAATGGTTCCTATGTATTCAACAGTATCATTACAATTCTGATGTTTCCTTCTCTGCCTTACCTATTAGTGATTTTTGCCTTTTTCTTGAAACTGTAAAAAACAAAAAGCATCCATTATGTAAATGAATGTTCTATAAATTCTTTGTATAGTCATTTTCTCTGCTCTTTAAATATCACATCTATTCAGATTATAATAAAATTATGAATTTGAAAGCTCACAGCAGAGTTTGAAAATGGTCTGTTTTTATCTTGGCTGATATGCTTCATGCTGCTCACACTGACTAGGGGCATTTTGAACCAAGGTTTTGTATCTGCTGTCACAATAACTCCCCATCAAGGCTAACACTGTGACATAGGACCTGTGCCAAAGAAAACTGTAGCCTAATTGAGACCCTCATTCACTCACCTAATGTAGTAGGTTTGGATTTTCAAACCATGTGCTGCACCTACTAGAATCAGTGGGAGTTCTACAATTTACTTCAATGGGAGCTGTGAGGCCAATGCTGTTCTTGTCACAATCCCACCCATCATTTCTCATTCTACAGCTTTTTATGCTACAGATGGCACTACAATAATGAGAGTATATTGAAACACAGGGATCAAATTACCATCACTATGCCTGGTGATGACTAGCACATTAATTAAGTAAAGATTTATGTCTGTTACTGTTCTCTCATCAGATACTTGCTGGGGATAGGGAAATGAATCTGACTGCGATTTCTTTGGAACTCCCCCCTCCAAAATAAACCAAAGGTAAACATGGAAGAGAGAACAGAATAAAACTCTAGGAGAGCTGGAAATAGTTACCTCATTAAAGTACATGGCATCGCTGCTATAAATCACTAAGGCAGTGTTTCCCAATTTTATTTGGTCACGGAACCCTTTTCACCTTAAAATAATTTCAAGGAACCCCTAGGGTTCCCAGGGTAAAATTTGGCAAGCAAAAAAAAAAAAAAAAAGAAATAAGCCCCGCCAGAATTGGTTGAGCAAAAAACCCCTGCAAAATACACTGTCTCTGTAAGAGGGGGCGGGGCAATGCCACGTTCTCGCGGAACCCTTACTTTCACTTCGCGGAACCCCGGGGTTTCATGGAGCACCAATTAGGAAACACTGCACTAAGTTACACATGCGTTCTGCACTAAAGTCGTTGATGTTTGTAGGAACTGATGCATTATAAGTCCTCCCATTCCCTGCTCTTAAGTCTCTCACACACATAAACACCAATTTGTGCACACACAAAACAATTTGTGCAAATGGAAGTCAGCTGTGGAAAAAAATTCCCCCTTTAAATTGTTTCACTATAAGTCTCAAGTTTTTTGGAACGTATCTTGGACTTATAGTGAGACAGCCTGTACAATTTGGGGTACCCCTTTTCTTTTTATAATCCACCACGAATCCTGTATTACAGAAAGATTCCATTTACATAGCACTATGGCAGTGTTTCCCAATTGGTGCTCCATGGAACCCCAGGATTCTGCGAGAGCGTGGCATTGCCCCGCCCCCCCTCTTAAATAAAATTGGGAAATACTGCAGTATGGTATTTCAGGGCAGTTGTTAGATTTGTTTGTCCTCTCTATACATTGCATTTTCATTATGGTCTAGGAATTGTTCTTTATAAAGTAATCAATATTTGAACTATTCTGTACACAGTTACCAAAGCTATCAGTTAACCTTCTAGGAAATATAGTTGTGTATTTATTTAATATTTATCATATAATTTAAGAATTCAGTAAGTAGAAGCTCTTGTTACATATTTCTGAGGCAGTAAGAAAAAGTTGATAATGTCCTTTCTATGGGGAAGAAAATGGAGGGACATTTTCATTCAATGCAGATGACTGTTTAACTTTACAATCAAATTAGAAACAATTTACAATCAGATGACTGTTGTTCAACTTTAAGGAGAAATGTGAAGTGTAGGCATAAGGGCTTTAAGAACTGATCATGAAAGGTCTGCGACAGAGTTAACCAGATTACTTCACGGGCAGTAGCTTGATCTGCATAATTTTGTCTTTGAAAGCACACTCGAAAGACATCAAAACCTTTCTTTGTCACAACAATTCAGTGAATTTTGGAAAGGCCCTGAAGAGAATGGCTGGATTATTAAGACACAGGCTTCTTCTGTGTGAGCTAAAGAGAATTTGGGATTGGAGCAAAGTTCTCAAACTGTGGGTTGGGACCCTAAAGTGGGTTGCGACCCTGTCTTAATGGAGTTGCCAAGGCTCACATGAGATTTGCTGAGGCCCAGGACTGAAACCACAGCACTGGGGCTCTGGCCAAAGCCCAAGGACTTCATCCCTGGGTACCAGAGTTCAGGTTACAGGCCACGGGACTGAGGCAGAAGCCCCTGGGCTTTACCTTCGGCCCTAGGGTTGTCAACTCCCTAAATGCGCAAAACTGAACACCATGCTCCATTCTCCCCATCCCTTTTAAGGTATCGACTCAGGCCAGCTCCCCTCCCTCCATCACTCGCTCTCCTCCACTCACTTTCTGGGCTGGAGCAGGACTTTGGGATGCAAGAGGGGTGATGGCTGAGGCCCTGGAGGTTTTTTGCCTTCCTCTGTAGCATGGGGCATGAATCACATGCTGAAGGATTCTCTGCATCTTGGGGTCTTCAAACCATCATTTGAGGACTTCAATATCTGAGATATAGGTGAGAGGATTATTCTAGGAGGGGTGGGTGAGATTCTGTGGCCTGCACTGTGCAGGGGGTCAGACTAGATGATCATAATGGTCCCTTCTGACCTTAAGGTCTATGAGTTGGAAGGTGGGCTTGGGAGTGGGACTAGGAATGAGGGGTTCAGGGTATTGGAGGGCGATCTGGGCTAGAGCCAAGGGGGTTTGGAATGTGGGATTGGGCTCAGGAAGCAGGAGGTTGGGGTGCAGGCTCTGGGAGTTTGGATGAGGGAGGGAGTTCTAACCTAGGGAAAGAGTTCATGGTGCGGGTTCCAGATGGGCAGCACAGCGCGGAAATAAGGCAGGCAACCTGCCTGCTTTGACTCCACACTGCTCCCAGAAGCAGCCAGTATTCCCAGTCTCCTAGGTGAAGGCACATTCCCAGTTTGAGAAGCACTGCATAGTGTGTGCTGCCCACACCCACTGCCCCCAGCCAATGCGAGCTGCAGAGGTGGTTCTGGGGATAGGGATAGTGTGCCCTAGGAGCTGGAGGGAAATGTTGGCCACTTCCAGGAGCTGCACAGAGCCACGGCAGGCAGGGAGCCTGTCTTTGCACTGCTGACTAGACTTTTGATAGTTAGGTCAGCAGTGCTGACCAGAATTGCCCGGTTCCCTTTCAACCAAGTGTTGTGATTAAAAACCAGATGCCTGACAACCCTATTTCTTCCCTTCCCCCCTCATTCCTAGCAGGGGCAGCGGGGTGGAGACAAGCTTAGATTTTGGTTCCCCCTTCCTGGTGTAATGTAGTGATTTTTGTTGTTAGAAGGGAATTGTAGTGGAATAAACTTTGAGCACTTCTGGATTATAGAGCTGTTGGGACAGTGCATGCTAACAGGGACTAATCTGGCTACAACTACTCGAGAGAGATCTTGGAGTCATTGTGGATAGTTCTCGGAAAACATCCACTCAGTGTGCAGTGATAGTGAAAAAAAGCAAATAGAATGTTAGGAGCCATTAAAAAAGGGATAGAGAATAAAACAGAAAATATCTTATTGCCTCTATATAAAACCATGGTACGTCCACATCTTGAATTCTGCATAAAGATGTGGTCACCTCATCTCAAGATATATTGACATTGGAAAAGGTTGAGAAAATGGCAACAAAAATGATTAGGGTTTTGGAAAGGGTCCCATATGAAGAAAGATAAAAAAGACTTGGACTTTTCAGCTTAGAAAAGAGGAGACTAAGGGGGGATATGATAGAAGTCTATAAAAATCATGACTGGTGTGGAAAAAGTTATTTACATATTCTTGCAATATAAGAATGAGGGATCACCAAATGAAATTAATAGACAGCGGGTTTAAAATAAACAAAAAAGGAAGTTTTTCTTCACTCAGTGCACAGTCAACCTGTGGAACTCTTTGCCCAGCGTGTGGTGAAGGCTAGAACTTTAACAGGGTTCAAAAAAGAGCTGGATAGAATCATGGTGGTTAGGTCCATCAATGGCTATTAGCCAGGATGGGTAGGCATGGTGTCCATAGCCTCTGTTTCTCTGGAACTGGGAGACAGGGGAGGGATCACATGAGAATTACCTGTTGTGATCTCTCCCTCTGGGGCATCTGGTATTGGCCGCTGTCAGCAGACAGGATACTGGGTTAGATGGACCTTCAGTCTGACCCAGTATGACTGTTCTTAGATTCTTAATACTGCCCCACTCCTCCCAGCAGACTGAACCCAGCTTGTTGCTCCAATTTATGTCTGGCAGAAATAGGCTATAAGTACATCAGAGTATCAAATCAGAGTAGGCTATAACTACATATAGGAAATTAGGACTAGATCAGGCTTACAACAATAGCGGATTTATGGTGGTGTAACCAGGTTGGTGCTATATGATACAAGAGAAAAATGATAAAAGACAAAAACACCATGTCACCGATGGGTGAGCGCTTTTCACAAAGCGATACCTCTATAGTTAGCTGATCAGTCCTCAACCTCTAAGGAAATTTGCACAGCACTTTCAAAAGACAAGGCTGGGAGCTTAAATACTAAAAACTAAATATAATGGGTTTTATAAAGCTTTATGGCTTTTATAAAGATTTATGGCTTATTACAACAATCTGCCCTATGTCTGCAGAGGTTTTAATGGACCACTTCACCTTGATTAGTCTTTTATAATATGGATTAACTACTGATGCTAAACAATCTGCCCCACCTTATATTGAGCTGTGACATTGAGCTGTACCTGAAGAGCTCTACAACAGTAGCTGATCCAAAGAGATGTTACCTCACCAACCTTGTCTCTCTCAAATTAGTGGATGGAACAGTGCTGTAGAAGTAAGATGTTTGGGGCATAATGTGCCCCATTAGTTTTTAAGCAGCCCTTCCCATTCAATCCCATACAGAGTTATGTTTCAAAAGAAGAGGGCTGCTGGATTTTACTAAGTCTTGTTGTGCTGTGGCTCATAAAATTGCATTGGAAAAAAATAATTCATGCTGACTTGGATTAAAGCACTCTCGTGCAAACAGAAAACTGTCTACCAATAATTAGAGACAGTGGATCCAACAGCCTCTGCGAGCCCCTGGGCAAGTGGGGAATGCTTTGTGCTCACGGAGCGGGAGGGGCCAAGGGTGGAAGAGGCAGAGCCAAGGTCATCCAACCCTTGGTGCTGCCTGGAGTCCATCACCCAGTGCTCCAGCAGCGATGTAAAGGGCCTGGTGCTTGGACTGCAGCAGCAGTGGTAGTGGCATCAATCCCAGGACCCTTTCAATTGCTGGTCCCCGGGGCAACTGTCCCTTTTACTCCCCCTCCTCCCTCATCCCATCTGTGGGCCTGATCAGAATCAAATCATTTCAGGCAGCTAGTGGTATGGGTGATTCCCAGCTGAGTCCTATGCTGCAAAACTAACTCCGTTTTGAATCTCTGGTCACATCACAACACATACATGAATTATTGACATCAGAACAAGCTTGCAGCAAATACAAGTAACAGGGCTATCTAAATGCTTAGAGCCACAAGCCTGGAGTTGTGGGTTCTAGTTGTAGCTACGCTGCTGACTCACTCTGAGGCTTTGAAAACAACAAGTAGCCCTGTGGCATCTTAGAGACTCACAAAAATATATTTCTAGTATCATGAGCTTTTGTGGGCACAACCCACTTCATCCGATGATGAGCTGGATATTGTATATTTTTGTGAGTCTCTAAGATGCCACAGGATTACTAACATGGCTACCTGAGGCTTTGGTTTTCCCATCTGTTTCATCAGTTTAATAATATTAGGCCTCCCCCACCCTTGATAAAGGGCTTTGCTCCCCCATGGTGGGCTGCTGGAACATATCAGTCTGTTCCAGTCTCTGGCAGAGCTCTCTTGGCTCAGGTTGAAGAGCACTCCCCAGAGAACATTCCAGCCACAACAGTAAGCACACAGAGCAGAGCTAGGCTGCTGGCTGAAAAATGACTGTTCATAAAGTGCCCCACATTGCTCTTGCACCGTGCTCTTTCTTTGGAATCAATCCCAGTTCTGCTCCCTTATACTTATGCTTCTCTCTAATTCCCAGTTTCCTGTCTCATACTCCGAGTGGCAATTGCACCTACCTAAATGTAGCTGCCCGTCCTTTCTTCCCACAGTTCTGCAATTTCTGGTGTAGGTGAAGCCATACCCACTACGGTTGACAGATACTTTCACAAAAAATCCCCAACATGGCGGGGAAAAAAATTGATTGAGCAAAAAAACCAAAACAAAACAAAAAAACCAGGGGACCAAACTTGTTGAATATCCCCACCAGCCTTCCATCCGAGAAAAACAGAAAATACTGGACAAGAGCCACAAATACCAGACTTTTCGGGTGAAAACCAGACACCTGGCGACTCTAATTCCCACATTTGACAACTGCAAGCTCACCTCCTAGCTTCCCCTCAAGTAGAAGTTTCGTGTGGAGAAAAGTCTGTATGCCTAGTTCTCAAGTGTTTTATGCCATTTCTGCAACATGAAGGAGCTACATGCTTGGGGCAAAGGGGAGGCACCTAAAAACACTTCCGTTTTCTATTTTTAACTATATTTTGCAGTCTGATGATAGTGAGGTGACATTCTTATGTTTCAAAGTTTGGATTTATTGAAGCAAAATGAGCTCTGATTGTGTTTTCCAATAATAACATTGTAAAATTATTTTAGGGACATAACTGTTCATCCTCAGATGGTTTTAGTTAGCAGCTGTTTATATCTTTACAAAACTGCCTAATTTAGATTTAATTACAAGTTGCCTGTGATCGCTTGCATGGCAGGAGAGCTCTAAGCTACTCATAATTCACATAACAGGTGTGCTGCACAGAGAAGTTAGATGCAAAAAATATGATGCTTGTTAGACAAGACGCACTTTGGGCAGGAATTGTAAAATGGGGTGCAATTAGTCAAGCTATACATTGAGGCTGTGTCTAGATTGGCATGATTTTCCGGAAATGCTTTTAACAGAAAAGTTTTTGGTTAAAAGCATTTTTGGAACAGAGCATCTAGATTGGCACGGACGCTTTTCCGCAAAAGCAGAAAAGCGTCCGTGCCAATCTAGACGCGCTTTTTCACAAAAAAGCCCCAATCGCCATTTTCGTGATTGGTGCTTTTTTGCGGAAAATTAATCTGAGCTGTCTACACTGGCCCTTTTGCGCAAAAGCTTTGCGCAAAAGGGACTTTTGCCTGATGGGAGCAGAATAGTATTTCCGCAAGAAGCACTGATTTCTTACAGTAGGAAGTCAGTGCTTTTGCGGAAATTCAAGCAGCCAGTGTAGACAGCTGGCTAGTTTTTCCGGAAAAGCGGCTGATTTTCCGGAAAAACTGGCCAGTCTAGATACAGCCTTATTCTCAGCAGAATCACCCAGCAATATGAGCTTTGTCCTCAGCAGGGAGCTGCTGCTGTAGCTGAGGGAGAAGTATCCCTCCCCCAGCCAGGCAGCTCTGTGTGTGGCAGCCCTGAGTGGGGCTCATTAAGCAGCTGCTGGGCCATGCCACCATGCAGTTTAGAAGGAACCTTGCCAGGCTCCATCACTGCCACACCCTGAGGCCCTGCTGCTGCTCAGCCTCTCACCCTGAGGTCCGGTGTAACGTTGGAAACGTGCTAGTGTGTCAAAAACAGCTATTGGGAGCCAATTGTGGTCACAGCTGTTTGTGATGCTACACGGGCCACCAGTCTGCTTCTTCCCACCCCCCACCTCTTTCCCTTGAGGTCCGGCCATCTGCTTGCTCTTTCCTTCCCTTTCTGAACCCAAGCCTTGCTCCTGAGGCTCCCCACCCACCACTCACTTCTTTCCATCCCTACCTGAGGCCTCTCCACCTGCTGTGTGCTCATCTGTTCCCTCTTGCCCCCATCACTCACCCTTAAGGCAAAAATAAGTGATGGACCCTGTCCCCCTCCCCTCAATCTGATGCCCATTAGTTAGCTGAGTTGCTCCATCAGCAGCACAAAGAGCCCCAGAGCCAGTGAAGGGAAATACCTCAGCTCCTCTTGCCATGCTGGTGCTGGAGCAACTCAACTAGAAGTCACCAGAATGGAGGTGCAGTCCCCATCACTTTTTCTGCTTTAAGGGCAAGTGATTGTGGAGGGAGCAGGGGTTTGTTTCATCTTGTAGATGTCCTTTCTGGTAGATTAGGGTTAGGAAACCTGCTGATAAGAGCTGAGAGATTTTGCTGGGGGTGGGGGCAGTGTATCCTCACCTCTGCCCCTGAGTGCAGAGAGCCACAAGGAACAGCCAGCCACTTTGAGCAGCACTGCTCTGGGCCTCAGGGGCAGGAGGGCTGGATTAAAAGGCTTGGCAGGCCAGATTCTGCCTACCCTGGGTTAGGACATGAAGTGGGGATGTGGGAGACCCAGACAGTCTAGTCCTCATTCAGCATGATCTGAAGCAGGCAGAGTGAGTGATCCAGAGAGGAATCAAAACAAATTTCACAGCCCCCCAAATTGCTATGGAATGGAATTGTTGCTCTCTGGCCAGCTATACCAGTGGAATAGGCGTGTGTCAGAGAGAATGGAGCAACATGGGAGACTGAAGGGAAGGTATGGGTATAGTGGAGCAGTATAACATTGAAATGCAAAGAAAATGAAGCCCTTTTAATGACATACTACCAGCTCTTTAGTTTTCCAGTCACTCCTGCTAGCGTTGTTCAAAGGCCTTTCCCAGCAAAGAGTTCTCTGGCCTCTGGCCCTTTAAATGTGTAAGCGCCAAACATTTTGTAGTTGGCCCTTTAAATCTCAGCAAAACAGCCTGTTCTACCCCTAAGAAGGCCATTTTGTGGCAGAGTGCTGCAAGCTGCACCTCTCTTCTAATCTAGTAGGTGTTTTGATTTCAGTTATGTTTATGCTGACGTTAGAAGGTGGCTTGCTTGCCTATTTGTGGGGATCCTAGAGCAAGAAAAGACTCTTGAAAAGAAGCTGGGTATCCCAAGTGCCTTAGGACAAATAACTATGCTATTATATATTTGCCTATTGTCCCTATTTTAGTTCCAAGTGTGTGATACTGAAGCTAGTCTTGCTACCTTTGGCTTCCAACATGGCAGCTTTCACCATCAGAAGGAAGTTTAGAATGAAAAGTAAAGTGCTAAAAGAATGGATTGGGGTGGCTTTATGTATAGTCAGTATTATTACCAAAGACTGGCTGGTGTCTGAGGAAACTTTGCTGGAGAGTCCCATGCTGAATAAGAGACAAATCTAAGATTTTGACTGTGGATGGTCATTAAAGTAGTTCTGGCAGTTCTGCAAAAATTAGGAGTTATCTCTGGCCCCACTTCAGCTTGGGTGGTTATATTTCCCCTCCCTACCCTAATTTCTTCTGGCTGTGGGGTCAGCTTTGAAAGGTAGTCTTCCCTGCTCCTGCTTTGTGATGCTGCTATGTTTCTGCTCAGTGGCTGTAGTGTTTCTCTGCTGAGTGAGGTGATAAAAAGTACTATTATTATCTGAAACTATTAAATTGTGTTGAATGCCTTGAGTTTCATCCTGTGATTGCCAACGAGTCTGATGTGTACTGCGCTTAGTTTCACCTGTCTGATCACTGTATGCCTGTGAACTATTTCCCCACAAAATGGCAGTTTTGGATTTGTATGGAATGAAACTTAATCCACATAAGAGCAAGAGGGAGGTTGCTTTATTCATGGGGACACTGAATTTAAAGGCAACACATTCAAAGCACAAAAGGGAACGCCCTTTTAAGATTATATATAATTAACCCATAGGACACCCCACTCCAGGATAGTAAGTATACAAAATGGTTAACTTCAGAAAATAATTGTAAACTTCATATGAAAACAAACTCCTGAGTTAATAGCCAGGAAAACATCACAGTTCTCAGGATTCAGGACAAAATCCAATCTGTCTGCTTGGGGCCAGCAAGACATTTTCTCTGTGGTACAAAATTTAATAATGGGGATGTGTTGTTTACCCTCCATTGAAACCTCTGATATTGGTCACTTAGGAAGAAAGGATACCAGTGTTACGAGTACCATAATTCTTAGGAGAACCTGTTCTCATTTCTTATCTTATAATAGAAACTTAAGTTTAAAAAAAAGTTTATTTTGCTATGGGTATTCTGATATTTTATTTAAATTGTACATTCTTTGGGGCTGGGATCATATGTGAATTCCAGTTTGTACACTGCGTAGCACAATGGGATTTGGTTGGAGTCTAGGCACTATTGTAATAAAGATTAATGTGATTACTATCATAAATATAGTCTCATGAATTATCACTAAGGCCAACCTTTTCAAAAGTGCCCATTGCTCATATTATGGGTCCCAACTTTTGACACCTGCTGCTTGGTGTACAGAAAATGTTGGGCCACTGTAATACCATCTGAATCCAGTAGAAGATTTGGGAGGAAAGGGGGCTGTGTACTCTTGGAAATCGAGCCCAAAATGTGTCAGCCTCTCCTCAAAATGAATCCACCTAAAATCAGAAGCCACCCTTGAACATGTTGAGAGCAGTGAGTAGCCAGTAGCATGTGTGCTCAGGGATCAATAGTGGTTCATTATGCATTTGTTCCTGCTCCATTCTAGGTGTTTCTAATTAACAAGTCAACATCTGGTTTTGTTTTCGTTGTTTTTTGGAAGAAATACTCACAGAAGAAGGTAGGGGCAAGGGGAAAATGTGTCTTCTGTCCCCTGAAATTATAATAATGTACAGCTTTTTTCAATAATCCCGTCTGTAAGATAACACCACCATCCTGCTTCACAGAAATGTAGTGAGCATACGTTCATTCATATTTATAAGTTGCTAACATATTTCAATAATCAGCACCGCAGAAAAAGGGCCTCTACATACATTTTAAAATTGCTATCATGAATATGACTATAAATGGGATATTGAACAAAACAAAAATGATCGTGCTTGTTCACAGCTGTTGTGATTTGTTATACTTTGTCTTCATGCGGTATTGCCATTCAAAAACCATGGTTCAGGCCTCAGAAAATGAGACTATTAAAAATTGGGAGATGAAAAATACATTTTGTTTTTCAGTCTTGTTGGTTTTGAGTGTTGACATTTTCAAGCTGTTCTCCACAACAATGTGAGTTCTCAAGGAACGCTGTTTTTAAATGAAAGCTGAGTTTTTCATGTAATCACCTGACTTCAGGAGCTAAGCCCTGAAGAGACAATAAAAAGTATTGAGACATAATCAGTGGAAAAAAAATGTGAGTGTTGGTTACATTGCTTGTGGGACTTCTTCATTGTTCACTGGAACTGAGGCTTATGTTTAATTTTTGTGTGCTTTAAAACTCTGAACTAGACCTTGGTGTACCAGCAGTTTTTAAAGTGGAGAATAACCCTATGTACCTTGGTTCTGTGAACTAGTTTTCATTTCTGGTCTGTTTACTATTGGATCAAACTATTATTATAGTCTGCAAAATGTAATACATTAATGTTTGCATTTTTCTATCCATATAATTTGCTTCTCCTTCTTTGACTTTTATTACTTTATTATCTGCTGGGAGGGGAGAGAAGGTGTAACTAGAGATCTGCAGGCTACAGAGAAAGGAAAACAAAATACTTAAGCATCATCTTATTCTGCATCTTTGCACCAAATCTTTGTCTCTCTAGAATTAAGGGAAAAGAAGAAGCAGGAAGGAAGGGTCAAAGTGCAATGTCCGAAATACCTCTCTATTTAGTCCCATTCAGGGGCTCTGGTGGGGCAACTTCCTTAAAGTCAATGGAGTTCTGCCTCCGCCAAGGACTCATACATAGAACCTGTTCAGAACTGGCTGAATTAATGAAATCTGACAGTGTTAGGAATAAGGGACAGTCCTGCAAGCTGTTCTTCGCTGCAAACCAGCTGTTGATATATGTGCCTGCATTGAACGGTAGGTGCATTAAACAAAACCTATTTTGTGTGTGTGAGAGACAGGAAAAATGGTCGTGTGGAATTTTGCTTTATAAAGACTGATTGTTTTAATACTCCTTCAGTTCCAATTGTTGTGTTTTTAACCGTGTGGGGTTACGGAGAGCGGCCAAGCGTTTGGGTGGCTTCCTCTGATAGCTGTAACAAAAAAAAAAAAAAATCAGATTCCTTTCCTCCACATCAGTCAGCGGTGAGAGCAGATGTGGATGGGCAACAGGAGCCTCTCTTAACTGTACACGGATGGTGGGAGGACCTCTTAAAATACACAGCCAGGGACCTAGAGTGATGAGTGGAGCCTTTCCTTAGCTCTCTATACTGTGGTGAGTTTCATTCTAAGGGAATGTTTGAAAGTATAAACAACATTGCCACTTGGTGGTGAAATTGTAATTTAGCATTTTAGCAGGCTAAGTATTCAGGTACATCCCAGCCTACGCATCTGATGAATGCAAGAGGACCTCAAGTTTGTTATGCAGCAGACTCAGGTTTATTTTCAATGGTATGCTTTACTAAACAATTCCAAATGCAACTAAAAACTCAGCATTGCCCAGCAAAGGATTGTATTATCCAAAGTTTGCACTGAATACAAAAACATATCAACAGCATAATGATTTACAGTCAAAAGGAAATGATATGCACCATGTGGCAACAATTGAACACAGTGCCATTTAACAGAAAAGTGCCAGGAGGCCAGAACTCAAGGTTTTATTGTGAGTTTCTCATAATTTGGGATTTTTCTTAACATTCCTCAATTTATTATCTGAGAATCTCAGTTTTAGTTGTTGTTAAAGTAAATTCTAGCCAACAGGACCGTAGTTGAATGCTTGAACATGTGAGCTCTAAATGCTTCTCCACCAGAAGATAAAAAGTAACCCCAAATTATCGTTATAAAATAAATCATGGCTTTTAAATCAATCTCATGGTATTTTTGGTCAGACTCACGATTTTTGAATGCTGGATGTTGACAATACTGAATTAGAGGTGGGGGGAGCTGAGGGGGCGGGAAGGAGGGGGAGGAAAGGGACAACTTCAAATCCATAAATGACTTCCTCCGAAATCTAACAGCTACAAGAATGGTAAAGTTGTTCCTTTTGTTGTTTAAAGGCTTCTGTAGCAATGTTCATATACCGTGGTTGGAGGAGGAGAAATGGATGAGAAGGACAGCATCAGTCGCCATCTCTTAGTCCCATGTAATGACATAACATATATGTGATTTTTTTCAGTATCACCGCTATTTGTTATAGATTATTGGCTGAACACTGAAAAGGAGTTTCCTTGGGTAATCATCACAGTTGTGTTTTCACATGAGAGTTCTAAAAAAAAAATCTTTTTTTTTTTGTCTTTGCCTTCTGGCTTTTGAGCCTCTACGGGTCACATTTTCAAGTTTTTTCTTCCCAACCATAAAGTCTAGAAACTTAAAAATGAAAGCAGCAAGTCTCACATAACCACATTACTCCAGGAGCTGGTGCTTTAAGAAACTTATCAAATATCACAAGATGGACAGTGAAATCATGAACTGGCAACACATTTGGGTGTGTGCTTAATTGCTTTGCTGAAGAGAAATAGGATCATGCATGTCTTTAAATGCTTTGGTGGAGTGAAATCTGAATTGGAGAGAAGTATCACAAGTTACAGATAATAAAAGAATGTGTCCTGGTGTAAGAATATATTTAAGAGTCACTGTGTCATAGGACAGTGCTCTTTTTTGTGGATTTAAAAACTTTGGTCTTTTACTGGGGCATGCTGTCTGTGTGCCATGCATGTATTGCATGCCTCAGAATTACACTACCCTGCATGTGGCACCCTGCAGGATGATTCTCTCTGGCCCCCTGAATGCACGTGGAGGATGCCACTTTGTTCTGTAGCATGGAGGATGCTATGTGATGGAACAACACTAAAAGCCATGTATGCATAGAACTAAACACACCAGGTTTTAATGGAGACTTGTTATTAGGTAAGTAAAAGATAGGAATGTTGTCTTTGTGCAACTCACTGATTATTACTGCCTCATGCCTCATTATTAAATGAGGCATTGTGTATATTTCAGGCAGATGATTAGGGTGAGTGACTATAGATGTTTCACCTAGTTACTTGAGGTTTGCATTCTGATTCCATGCATGTACTAACACATCATGCATGCAGATAAAATCAAGTAGTTCAGTCCTATATGGCAAGGGTGTTCAAACTCTTCCAATCATGCTCCTCTCCCTTACCAATAACCGAATTTATCTGCATTCCCCCTCCATTGCTGCCTGGCCCAAGCTTCCTCAGCAGTGGAGCTTGGGCTGGAGGTAGAGGTGGAAGTGGGGAGGGCAGAGGGGCGGGGGTAAGAGGTAAAGGCATTGACTCCATGAACGATGGAGTAGGGGAAGAGCCAGGGTCAGAGTGAGGGTCAAGCATCCCCTGAGGAAATCAGAAAGTTGGCACCTGTGGCTAGAGATGGACCTGGCCTGGGCATGGAAAGGGAATGAGGGCACAGCTAGGCTGAACCTGGAGGAGGGGGTGGAATTGAGCTACAGTTGGGGTTAGGTCTGGGCTGGGGGTTGAAAGGGAACGAGGGTGGAGCTGGGCCCGGAGGCAGAGCAGGACTGGGGGATGTGAATGGGGTTGAATGAGAAGCTGGTCTGGGGATGGAGTGGGGCTGGAAGTGTGATGCTCCCTCTCCACCCCACCATGTGGACTAGCCCGGCTATATGTCCTGCACCCCCGAAATCCCTCCACAGCATCCTATAAGGAAACATTAAACCAGCTCAATAATCTAGTGCGTTTCCACGTGAAGGACTAAAGAGGGCATGCAGGTGTAGAACCGAATACAAAAAGCATGCAAATGTAGCGCTTAATTTTCCATGTCATAACAGAGCTATCAGGGCGTAGTGTATAAAATGTTGTGACCTGTCTTACTAAAATTGTTACCTCATGCCCCTGCCATAGGAGTCTTTGTGTCTTATTTATGTATATGTATGTATGTGATGCACAACTCCTTTTTATTAAATACTGTTGTTCTGATACATTGGGCATATGCAGTAGTTGCTTCTGTTTGGGAGCTTTGTGTTAGTATTTCAGTATCACAAATAATTCAGTGACTGCAGGATACACCTTGCAGTATATTGGTAGCTTTAGCTCCAGACATTAGAATTTATGTACAATCTTTCAAGATAGAGGGGGGAAAAGCACTATTTCAGCTCACGTTGATCCACATCTGGAATTTGTATGTATTATGGGTTAATCTTTTTATCTCTTGTGGGCCAGAAATTTATTTGTTTGGCCTGTGTTATTCAGAATGTCAGACATTTTATTGACAGGACATAGTTCGCTATTTTTCTCCTCTGTGATTAAATATCTGTGGCATACTTCCTGGAAGTTCTATCATTATTTTTTAAGCATCTTTTGAACAGTATATTTTTCTGGGGTTTGAGGAAGCAAGTTAACTTCCTTGGAGCATCCCTATGTGGAAATGCCTTTTGGGTAAAACTTTAATACAAGAATTTAATACTCTAGGACAGCCCAGGGAAATGACTCCTTTACATCACAAGCCCCATCAGCTTTGTGGTATCACTCCTGCTCCCTTTAGAGCTGATTAAGAGACTTTCACAAACTCTACTGAGAGCTGGATCAAATTATAGAAGTGGTTTGGTTTGTTGAAAAAGTATTTGATAGATGCCAATTTGGTCCTGGCGCTGGCTGTTCAAAACTGCTGCAAAATCATTGTAACTGGCTACTGGGGATTATGCACTGCCCTCTCTTAAACTGAGATTTTTGGGTGGAGAGGACCCCTGTTCAGCCGCATAATTTTATTTATTTGTGGAGAGGGCAATTTTTTTGTTTTATAGTAGTGTCTAGAGGCTTCAACCAAGGTCATGGGACAAATGTACTAGGTGGTCTATGTATACTTATATACTATATGTGCCATGAGAGAAACTCCTTTGCTTAGAGTTTTCCAGTTGACATCAACAGGAAAGACAACTGATGGAAGGGGAAACCAAGGCACTGAGAGGCAAAGTGACTTGCCCAGGGTCACACAGGAAGTCCATGGCCAATCCGAATGGAACTCAGATCTCCTATGTCCAGTATCCGATCTGCTAGACAACACTCTTTCTCTGGGGCTTTGATCATGTGCACACATGATTTTGGGGAGACAGAGGTTACAGCATACTAATGTGGGGGCAAAACAGAGAGAAGGCTGTGTTGAGGCAGGGGAGTTGGAGAGCGAAATTAAAATAGGGTGGTGGTTGATGGTGGAGGAGCCATACCATGGAAGAAAGAAGAGTAAGATGGGGTGGAAGAAAAACATTAGGATACCCGAGTCAAACAAAAAGGGGTAGAATGAAATAACAAAAGCAATCCAGAACCCTGGTTTTGGCATTCCATTCCTCTGTGTAGTGGCAACCCCGTGGGAGGGGCAGGAAGGGAGCCTGTGACACTTTCCCCCAAACACCCTTGGCAGGAGGAGTAAGGGCCCAGCAGTTATCTAGGTCAGAGCCTTTGGGCGAGGCCTGGGACCTGCAGCATGGGTCAAATGCTCACTCATGGGCATTGGTGGAAAGAAGCGGAACAATGTGGCTCTGCTTCTCTATCTGTTAGCCATGTCACTTTGTGGGAAGCAAAGTAATACAGCCGGCAGATAGGGTCCTGCAATCCCCAGCCCACAGTCCCCCCCAGGCTGCATGGGAGATAGGACAGGGGCAGAGCCAGGGCAGGGAAGTGGCAGTGAGAGGGTGGGGCAGAGAGGAGTCGTGTAGAGGCCAGTCATGTGGCCTGTGCCCTTCCGCTCTCCCCCCCCCCCCATGTCCTTCCTCACGAGTTGACCCTGCATCAGTGGGCAAAGCCCAATCAGGTATAGAATGATAAAATGTGCTACAAATGACTATAAGTGAGGCCTTCGTGATTCTCCCTTCAGGGCTGGGGCAATGTGCAAGGGGCATGAGGGGCCACAAATCTCCCGAATGCCATGGCTGGGAAGGGCCAGCCAGAAGTCAGTGGGGGACTAGCAGCACTGGCCTGGTGTCTGCAAGTGGGGTCTGCCCCACTTTGGCCCTCACCATGAGTGGTGGGAAAAGTGGAGCAAGGTGGCCACACTGCTTTGCTGTCCCGGTTGCACCACTCTGAGGCTGGGGACAGAAGCACCCCACACTGCCTGGCAGGAAGTGGAGTGACATGGCTGCCAGGGGAGCAAAGCAGTGGGGCTGCCTTGCTCCACTTCCCCTGCTGCTGTCAGTGAGTGTGGGGGGTGTGGAAGGGCACTCCTGCTGTCAGCGCTGGCCCCGCTAGTCTCTTGGGCTGCCTCAGCTGGGGGAAGAGAAAAGGCGGGGAGAAGGTGGGTCAAGGGTGGGGAGGGGCCAGAACAGAGGTGAGGATTAAGCAGCAAGGGGCAGGGCCTGGGAAGAGGAGCATTGTCCTGTCCTGTGAGGGAAGATGGAAAGAATTGGGTTTCTTATTCTGGAAAACAGAAGACCAAGAGAAGAAAAAACAGCTTTCAAGTATTTCAAAGGTTGTTCCAAGGAGGAGAGAGAACATGTCCACTGATGGGGGGGAGGGAGGGGAGAAGAGGAGGGGACAGTTGCTCTGGGACTCAGCAATGTGGCAGTGGCCTATATATCATTATGCCCTATAAATCACTGTTGGAATGCCTCCTCTGGGCAGCACTGGGGGCAGGTGTGGTGCACTCAAGGCTGGCTACCCTTGCCCCACCCCTTCTGCTATAGGCCTTGCCCCAACCAGGAATGGGAGCTGCTACTCCACCTTTCCCAGGGGCTTGGAAGGCTGTTAGAGCCACTGAAAGAAAAAAACATATTCTCCTTAATCTCTGATGATAGGACAAGAAGCAATGCAGCAAGGGAGGTTTAGGTTTGAAAATAGGGGAAAAAAATCCTGTCAGAATGGTTAAGCACGGGAATAAGTTGCCTAGTAGGGAGGTTATAAAATCTTCATCATTAGCAAGGGTCGAAAAATTATGGAAAACCCTACTTACCAGACAAAAAAGGGACTCGCCACCTTCCCCCACAAAAAGTGTTTTTTTTTTTTTTAATGGCATAAGTTCCTAACAAGAACATTACTAATAAGTTATTAATTATCTTATAAACCTCGACCTTTTTCCTCTGCTGCCATGTCTCCACCCCTTGCTCCATCAGCTCCCCTGGTGCCTGCTCCCCCCCAACCGCTCACCTGCCTCTGCAGTCCTGACTCCTGCCTTTCTCACTTCGCTCAGCCCTCTTGAGATCTGCCCCCCTCCATCAGCCTTCCTCTCCCCCCTGTGCCCACTCCTCCAGTAGCCCCACTCTAATCATGTGAGCTACCGCTCCTCATCCCCTCTCCTAACACCTCCCTCTACGCACCTGCCCTGCCTCTCTCCTCTGGTGCTGGTCCCTCCCCAGCAGGTGTCTGCCCTTCTGCTTCACCCCCAGAATCCCCTGGCACCTGCACCCTCCTGGTGCCTCCCCCTTCCCTCACTGCCCCCTTTGCCTTCTTTTTTCCCTGATACCCACCCTCATGCCCCTGTGCCCTCATAGATGCCTTGCTCCCTCCCTGGCTTTCTCATGCCCACCCCTTCTTTCAAGCCTTCTCCCAGCACCTCCCCCTCCCTCTCCCTCTCTAGCCTCCAGTGCCCTTACCCTCTCCTCTCCCAGCATCACCCTGTCCCCCCTCCCACTGACACCTCCCCTCCTGCCCTTTACCTCATTGTCTGCACTTGGCCCCCTGGGATTTGTCTCTCCTGCACTCCTGTCCCTTGGTGCCTTCCCCTTTCTTTTTCTTCTTCTCCTGACCTCCTCCCCTCCCCTCAGCACAAGCTCCTTCCCCATATTTTTCCCATCCGGGCCGTTCTGCCCGTAGTGCGGGCTTCTGCCAGCTCGTCACAATGGCCCACAGGGCCACTCGCCAGCTGGTAAAATCTATTTGCCACGGGTGAGTGTATTTGTCGAGTCCTGATCATTAGAGATATTTAAGAGCAGATTAGACAAACAACTGTGAGGGGCGGTCTAGATGAAGCTTGGTTCTTCCAAGAGTGCAGGGTATTGGCTTGATAACCTCTCATAGTTCCTTCCAGTCCAATGATTCTATATGTACCTCTGGTGTGTTTGGTACTTCACATTATGTGCCACAAGTACCTGCATCTTGCATGAGGGACAACATATGCCCCTTCAAAGAGTGCTTGCATGATGAGATATACAGAAGTTGATGTTGCTAACAAACTTGTAGCTAACAAAATATTTGGATTTGTGGCAGATTATGAAGTAAGGCTCAAGTCATTTCTAAGTAGCACAGAACTTTTATGGCTACTTCAGCAATATTGTTGCATTATTTAAATTGTGATCTTAAATATGCATTTTCCTCTTTTAAGCTTATTAGGCAATATACGTGCTGCCTATTTCTGCTAATAACATGGAGAGAAGAGCCAGCTCCCATTCAAATCTGCACGTAGGCAGATGGACCTAATTGCTGCAATCATTAGCTGACTAGGCTTTGACAATCTCATGATAATATGTTAATCAGTGTTAAACCATTTTTTTCAGTAGCAATGGCCAAAAATGATCCAGCGATACTATAAGTCTTTGTTAAAACTTCAACAGCTCTGGAGTAGGGGAAAAAAAAAAAGAAGTGATCAGAAAAAGCTATTTTGGGAAAGAGTCATCATGCAAAATGGTTGTAAAAAGAGAGACTTCAGCTATGTTGTTCATAAAAATCCTTTTATGCTGTTGAGAGATCAGATAAAACACTGTGAAGATGGCGTAGTACAACTCAGCTCTTCTCCATTTTGTAAATATAACTTGTTTCTTTTTTTAATCAGAAGTTGCACAGTACATTTAACAGATTTTTTTTTTTTTTTTTTTTTTTTTTTTTTTTGCTCCTAGTGTACTCAGGTATTTATGCAGGCTATGACTCGTCAGAGGTGCTGAGCATCTATAACTCCAAAGGAAGCCCTCTGGAAGTGCAGGTGCTTATCTCTTCGAAAAGTAGACTGCGGTTGTGCTATATGGGTTGGACCTCCCTGGTCTGGCACCATCAGGACCTGACTGTTCCCAAATGAGAGAATTTGCCAGACCAAATTCTCGTGCCACCGGCTCCTAAGCCCATTGTCTGCTATTGGCAGGCTACCCCAGTAGGCATCCTGTCTCACCCACCCTGAGCCCCCCAACCTGGCTGCTCACCGGCTTCCTCGGCAGCAGAGGCACCGGCTCCTGCCACAGGGCTCCAGCCCTGTGTGTCCAGGGGCAGCTGTGGAGCGCCAGCCCTGGATCTGCACTCCAAGAATCTGTTGGGGGTCTCTGATCCTGTGCCACCATGGGGCTCCAGCCTCAGCCCCAAGTTCCCAGGGGCTGCCAAGGGAATCCGGCCTGGCCCCACACTGCTGCAGGCTGCTGGAGGCTGCCATGGGGGTCCGGCCCTGGTTTCTGGGCTGCCGATCCTGTTGTCGCGGCCCCAGATGGCCCTCCTGCCCTTAGCCTCTCGGGCTTTCTGGTTCAGGAGCATCCTTGGTCCTTCCGGATAACGGATGTTGCTGCACCAGAGAGTGCCAGTTTTTGGAGGTTCAGCCTGTAGACACAAAAATCAACTGGACAAATTCAGGGGCCAAGATCTCAGATCTGAATGGCTGTATTTTCTTTCTGCCAAATAAATTTCACTTAGCATTTCTATAATGCTTTTCATCTCTATTTCCAAGCTCATTATGAAGACGGTGTGAGCACTATTATCCTCATTTTGTAACTGAGGCACAGAAGTCATTTTCTATGTGATTGTAGCCAGAGGGCCTGATGGACTTGCTGGGCCCCTGGGAAAGGCAGAGGTGGGTGCTTTGTGCCTCCAGAAGGGGCGGAGCTTCAGGCACAAGAGGCGGGGTTGCAGCACTCTGTGCTTCCCAGAGTGTGTCACACAGGGCTCCAGCAGTGAGTTAAAAGGCCTGGGACGGCAGCTGCAGCCAGGAGCCCTGGGCCCTTTTCATTTGCTGGACCCAGGGCAGTTGCCCTTGCTCTTCTGACCCTGCTGTCGGCAGGCCTGTTTATAGCCATGTTGGTGCCAGGATATTGGAGAAAACAAGGTGGATGAGAGAATATCTTTTATTGCACCTGTCCAGTTGACTTAATGTGAGAGCCAGGAATAAAGCCAAAATTTTATAAGTCCCAGGCTCTAAAATATTTACATATGGAGCCTTGTAAATTAATTGGGCTTGTTTACTTTGGAAAAGAGAAGATTGAGAGGGGACATGATAGCAGTTTTCAGGTATCTAAAAGGGTGTCATGAGGAGGAGGGAGGAAAAATTGTTCTTCCTGGCCTCTGAGGATAGAACAAGAAGCAATGGGCTTAAACTGCAGCAAGGGAGGTTTAGGTTGGACATTAGGAAAAAGTTCTTAACTGTCAAAGTGGTTAAACACTGGAATAAATTGCCCAGGGTGGTTGTGGAATCTCCATCTCTGGAGATATTTAAGAGTAGGTTAGATAAATGTCTCTCCGGGATGGTCTAGACAGTACCGGGTCCTGCCATGAGGGCAGGGGACTGGACTAGATGATCTCTTGAGGTCCCTTCCAGTCCTAGTATTCTATGATTCATTCCCTTACAGATGCTGACCATATTACAAAATTAATTGATTATAAGTGACAGAAAACAAGTTCTAGTGATTCCCATAATTCTATCAGTATAGTAAAGAACATTGAATATATTTCAGCAAGTGATGTCCAAATGAATCGACGATCTTTGTTTAGGCTTGTGAAATCCAAAATGTTTGATGGCTTACCCTTGAGTGTTCATGGATTATGCTATGTCAGAAGGCAGTTTCCACCAGAAATGACTTATTTTCATACAGACTAATTTCTTATGTCTCTGGTCCTAGACATGTTTTTCAGAATATCATGTTTGTACTTCTTCATAGAACATTTTCCCAAGGATTGTGACAGTCTATCACTGAATTTTTTCAATCATATTGGTAGTTTTTCTAAAGTATTCGCTTTAGGATATTTTGGGCGAGGTTCTATCGTCTGGGTTATGCAGGAAGTCGCACTACATACTCATAATGGCCCCTTATGGCTTTAAAATCAATTAATCTATGAATTGTTGTAGTCCGTGTGTTGGACTTAATTTCTGCAGTGTTACTGTTCTTTGATCTGAGCTTTTAATGCACTAGTGTCTTAGCAACTGGGTGTCATGCTGGGTGAAATTTTTCAGATGAAACTTTTTTGGTGAAAAATTCAGATTTGGCAACATAAGAATACTTTGTGAATTTGAGCAGGTTTCATCAACTTGTTTAGAAACAAACAATATTCTGAAAAATCAAAATGTTTTACTCAAAATTGAATGGAAACAATTTTATCTGACTTTTTAAAATTGCCACAGAACTGCAAAAATAATTATTTTGCCTCACTCTAGTTGTCAGAGTTTTCTCCTCCAAATGCCAAATTTAACCATATTACTTCTAAAGCTATTCAAACACAGATACTCAGAGTGGGAATCGTCCTCTTTAGAGTCTTTTCAATGGAATGATATTTTGTCAGCCTTTTCCTAGCCTGATGTACAGTACCACACACTGCGTGTATATCTAATTGTCAGCATATTTTTTAATATGGTCTGATCCAAACAAAATGAAAGGAGAAAAAGATGACACATGGATGAACTGTCCATCTTTAGTGGATGTATATCACATAAGTGCAATATCAGAAGTGAAAAACCGTAGGGAAGTGAGAAAATGGTGTAAAGTAATATGCAGCATCTTCACTGGTGTGAGACACTGTAGGATGCACATTGGATTGTGTTACACTGCACAGCATAGGAAATGCATTTAAATATTTCAAACACAGGGAGATGAATTTTTCTCTCTATTTCTGTGTGTGGGAAATGGAGGGCAGAGAACAAGACAGTTGAGTATCCTCATTCCAGATCTACTCTGTCTAGTGGAAAAACCAGGAATAGTCTGCTAAGACACCTTAAACTAATTGCTTCACCTCTCTGCATCGGTTCCCCCCACCTATCGCTAGCATGGGGATAATGATACTTTCTTTGTAAAAATGCTTTGAAATCTGCTGATGAAAACTGCTATAAAAGAGATGAGTATTTATCTATTTTATTTATTTACTAGCACAATGATTTTACAATACTAAAGATTTGATCCAAAGATCATTGAAAGAAATCTGCTCATTCATTATTAGGTGTTTGTTCATGTTTCTTTCTATATTACAGGGAGACCATTAATATAAAAACCCTCTCCTTTCTGCTGTATTTTTAACATGTTTCTATAAAGAAGTCCAAAGTTTACTATATCTGAGACTAGTGACAAAAACCATTTGATTTTTGTCAGTGTCCTTCCTTTGCACATTTAACATTTTTATGCATAATTATTTCCCTTATTTCTTACCCAAATGAAACTGGCAGATAAGTAAGATAAAAGTATCGCTTTTATCAAACAACACAAGAGACGCTTTAATAAAATAAGAAATTTGTAGAACATTGAGAATTGGTAGAGGATTTATAAGCAGGTATAATCACTCAAACTACTTCAATCTCCTTTACAAAATTTAACTTTGTTAAAAAAAAAAACAAATAAAAAAACCACACCACCTACAGTATTTCTTCACACCTTGTATGCTAATATTTTAAAGTTTATCTTCTTTTCCAGCAGATGGCAGAATTGTACTGGTCCTAATATCTAGTTTGAAAATCTGCACAGTATAGTTCTTTATATAATACTTTGAATCTTGTCATTTTCCCAGTTTCTTTACTCATTTGAGCTAATTGGTGAACCTTAGATACTAGAATACTGTATATGCTTTCCATTGAGCATGAACTTTAAATATTTGTTTCTGTGAATTGTCTTCTCTTGTACATCTCTATAGTTTGCTTTACGTTCTATTGCATTCTGAGACTGAAACCTTTGCCCTAAACTTAATAATGGTATTTAAAAGACTTATAAAATGCAGATGTTTGTATCCTTAAGTCTAAAGTGTGTGGCTGGTTTCGGAATCTTATACTATAACAAAAATCTTGCAAGTAAGTCTCTACTGGAACTCGTGCAAGATATTATTCTTATGTCTTGAACACTTTTTTGGAAGAAAAGTGACTCTGTGCAATAGGATACTAATCATGAGCTCGTACATTCCATTTGGTATTAAAATTGAATCAAGAGATGATGTTTAAAACATTTTTTGGAAGAATTAAAAATCCACAGCGCCAGAGAGCATAAAGAAAGTGAAAAGAAAATGTAAACTGGCCTAGATTAGGGGAGGATTTTTTTGGAAAGCAGGAGGCATCTTCATCTGAAGAATTTGGGGTATCTTACGAATGAATTGTATTGATGTGACAATATAAAAATGTGTCTAGATTCAAATCTAAATTATGCTTATGGGGAAAAATCTGTTTGGAAGTTAGAAATATGAGCTCCAAGCCTATGAATTGCGGAGTACCCTTAGTTTCCCATGATACCAGTGACTTCTGAGGTGGCTTCTTTATGAAGCATAGGTTTTAACACAGTTTTCTATGCTGATTGCAGGCTCAGAGTAAATTTGCCCCTTCATGAATATGTCTCTATTGGAATCTTTCAGTAGTGAAGAGTGAACTAAGTTTTTTGCCCTGTGTGTGAACTGTGTATGGAACTACTCTGTATTTTACCCACTTATTTGAGGTTTTTGAAAACATGCCTATTTTTTATAATTTGTAGTTATGGAAGGAATGTCCTGTATTTATTTAACTCTTCGGTTGAATGGTCTACATTAGTACTTAATCTACTTACGTTATGTACTTGAATTATTTTGTTTATGTATGGAAAAATAGGTGAGTTCACTTAGCAAAAGTATTGCGAGTTTTGGCTGTAAGTTACTAAGAGCAGAGAAATTCAAATTAAAGGCTCCTCCAACAATTACACGAAGTAGAGCCTATCTATAATTATTTCCTTGATGAGCCCTTAATATCTTGACTGTATTCTATCTAAATTTTAGTTGAAAGCTTTGAATTTTCTTTTTTTTTCTCCAGCTGTCCTTTTTTCTTTTGTCTTTTAAAATTAACATTCATATTATGCTGCTATTTGCATATGTCAGTACAGTCGGGCGCTTGTTATGGCAAAATTGAGAGTTGTTACAGAAATGTGTTAAAGGTTTATGAAGCTGGTAATCCACGGAGCCAAGGGAAGCCTCAAAGCATGTTTCTCCTCTTCAATATTAGTAGCTATGTAGAGGCATCAGACAGGGAATAAATCTCTCATTGGCTCAGGGCCAGCTCGAGCCATTCCTGCGCCCCAGGCAGCGGGCACGCAACACATGCATGGCTCCACCCCTGGGCACATGGCGCATGTGTGGTCCCACCCACAGGGGTGCTGCATGGCCCCTGGCCCCGGGCGTGCGGCGCCTGATTGCAGCTCTAAGGGGTGCCGCACGGCCAGGCACGCGGCACCCCTTAAAGCTGCTATCAGGCGCCCCCCCCATAGGTTGGCGCCCCGGGCAGCTGCCTGGCTAGCCTCCCCACTTAATCCAGCCCTGCATTGGCTCAAGATACTCAATGTTGAGTCTGGATACAGAAAGATGCAAAAATATTGCTTGTGCCTTGAGTATATTCACTCTTCTTCTCTCCTTCCATATGTATTTTTTTCTGGTTGCGGAGAAGTGAAATGAAAGGTTTTGTTATTTGATCCTATCTCTCTCTAACGAGTATATCAGGGTGGATTAGTACATGTTGGTACCTTAATTCAAACAAGTGAAGTTTGTCAGAGTTGTTGCGGTTTCCAATATATATGTAAAAAATGACAATAAAATTGTGTATTTGTGTTTCTTGAGGACTGCCCTTATTATGAAAATACTCAGCATTTTTTTTCTGATTTGGCTAAAAGTAGCTCACTATTTAGAAACCAAAACTGTTTTGTTTACACTTTGATGCATATTTGTAAAAGCTTTTCAGTACCAAATTCTTTTGTATGCGTTAGGACACACAAGTGTCCAATTTAAACCCAATTTATTTTTCATAGATCGTTATGATACATGCTTATAAAGCCAGCTCAAGGTCTGTTTTATCATTTTTCTTTTCTTTTTCAAATTCTGCTGACAAAAACCATGCAAGTTTTTAGTAGATTTTTTTTCCCCCTAATCCTTCCAAGTATCCTCTTTCATCTAATCCATGTTCTTCATGGCGCTCCCCGTTAGAATATATTTCTGTCTCTTATATATAAGAATAAGGGACCCTCTGAGACTGCTTTCAAAGACTTCATTTAACAAATCACTTTGTCTGTAACGACTCTATTCAAAGGGCTGGTTAGCTGAGTCCAACATCATGTCATGAGCAAAGGGTACTTGGAAGTTAAATAATTTTAGCTTTCCAAAGACCAACAGTTGAAAATAATTTGAGTACTGTACTTTGCATTTTGAGACACAAGTCTGAGCCAATTCCCCTGTGTCAAACAACCCTGAAATGTGGGGTTTTTGAAAATCCAGATTTTATAATAGGATCCCCACTCTCCACTTTTCTCAAAAGGCCACCAAGATACTTTAAACTGTAATTTTGCAAATATTTTGTAAAAAAGATTGATAAGGGCCAAAATAACATTAAGATTTTACTAGGATAAACATTTCTATCGTAAAAAGCCACAGCATGGCTACATGTCTGAACTCCCAAGAACAGGGGTCATGAAGAGTTCCAGCTATTTCCTGTATAAGACCTTTGGCTCAGTTGGAATTCACTCTCTACGGGTGCATGTACACTGCACCCATAATTCAAAATAAACTATGCAAGTTGAGCTAGGCAAATTGCATAGCTTATTTTGAGTCAATTTCAGAATAGCTTATTTCAAAATTTGGCATGATCTACAAAGCACTTATTTCAAAATCAATCGCTATTCCGAAATGTCCCTTACTCCATGTGGAATGAGGTTTTACAGGGACACGGGAATAGGGAGCCTGTTATATTTCAAAATAACAAGTGTGCTCAAAAGATGCAGAATAGCTATTTCAGGATATCCAAAATAGCTCCGTAGTGTAGACATTGCCTAGGAGTTCAGATGGCAGAAGCAGCACTTCCAACCTGTTTAAGAGGTGAAGCCTGCACTATGCTTTGTATTGGGTGGATTCTATTGACTGGTGTGGAGGTGCTGGAATCATGGCTGCTCCCTTGCTTGTCCATACTTTGGCCTCTTTTGGGAGGTTAGCGGAAGGCCTCAGTTTTTTGGATTTCTCTCCCCATAGCCCTTATATAGAGCCAGTCACTCTCTAGCCAAGGCGTGGGCAATAATTTTGGATTGGGAGCCACTTCAGAAATTTTTGAAGTGGCCTCGTGTTGCCCCTGGAAGGGGTGGGGCTCAGGCAAAAGGGATGGGGCCGGGATACTTCTGTGTTTCTCTACCCAGAAACCCTGATTGGTCTGGGTGTGGGGGAGCACACAATATCTTTGTCCCTGCCAGAGAGAACTGCCAGCTGTTCTCAACAGCTAGTGGTTCCCTCTACGTACCCATGCCCCTGGCGGTGGAAAGAGACTTTGTGTGCTCCCCTCTGCTGCCCCCAGGTCAATCAGAGCATGGGGTGGGGAGAGCATGTGAAGTCTCTCACTTCCTGCCTCCGCCTTGCAAGGAAGTGCCATACTTAGAGTCAACTTCCTGCTGAACAGCACCTGGCGGTTGATTTTAAGTGCTGAGCCCCTTGCAGGGCAGGAGGAGACATTATGTGTTCTCCTCACCCCCAAGCCCTGATTGGCCTGAGGGCGGGGGGAACAGCTTGGCCTCCGTGGGCCGGATCAACTAGCTTGGTGGGCTTTTGCTCACCCCTGGTCTAGCCCTATGGTCAAGTAAAAAAAAAAAAACAACCAAAAACCACTTAATTAAAATAGCTAGTATAAAGAATGCATTTGATCCTTTTCCTTCCATTTGTTTATATCACAATTTAATGTTTCATGCTCAAATTTACTGCAGTCAGAAAAGTTAAAACATATTCTGTGTGTCCCGCTCTCCAATGCCTTGTTTTTGCCTGCGGGAAGAGAGCATAGCAACAAGTGTTAGGATCCAGAAGGTCATTTGGCATGGTGCCCTCTAAGGTTTTATCCCTATTTCAATATTTCCCACAGAACTGAATCTAATTGCTTCTTGAATAACCCCATTGTTTTGGTCCCAACAAACTTGGCTGCTGAACTATGAAGTACATATAATGTATGTTTCTCTGACAAACCAAGCGAAGCAGTTTCTTGTACTGGAGGTACTCCAGCTTTCTCCATTTTGTATGGATAAAGCCCATAAACTGCTTTCCAGCTAAGATGCCATCAGAAAGATTCTGGTTGACTCCGGTATGCTTTGATTCACACTTTGCTGTGACCTGAGTGACAACCTGAGGATTTCAGACTTCTAATACCGTTGCTGACCCTGCCTCCTCCTTAGCCTCTAGCATATCAAATAAACCTGCCTTAATTTACTTATCTGTAAAATAATAGAGATAATGCTTACCTACTTCACTAAGGGATTGTCTTTGCTACATGGTGGATTGATGCTGCAATGATTGATCCACCAGAGATCACTATATCTTGTCGTCTTAGACACAATAAATTGATCTCTAAATGCTCTCCTGTCGATTCTGGTACTCCATCAGGATGAGACGAATAGTCAGAGCTGATGGGAGAGCAGACCCCAACTACTTTACCACACGGAAAACACTGTGGTAAGTAAGTGGCCTTCAGCTGTGCTATTTGCATAGCTGAAGTTTCATAGGTTAAATGGATGGAGAGGTGAGGTTAGTGTAGACAAGGTCTAAGGCTTTCTAAGACTGAGCAATTGGGAAGTGTTATAAAGACAGAGAGCCAAGTATAATTATTGGACCTATTTATTAGCTTTCTGTCCATGAAGTGCCCACAAATAAATCCATTTTCTTAAACATACTTGCATGAAATCATTTGCCAAGTAATTTTGTCTTTAGATGATCAGTGAGCAGTTTTTAGTGAGACCTTGATATTTTAAATGAATACATTAATAAAGCTCTAATGGTTACTTGGAATTGGACACAAAGGTCACATGATGTGTTTCAGTTCTTGATTGGATAGTTGTAATATTTTCAAATCCGGTCTCCATTTGTGTTCAAATTTAATTTTCCATCTATAGTTTCTAATATTTCCTTGAAACTTCATGACATGGTTTCTAGAAAGTCATCGGTGACAGTATTCACAGAAAGCTAACACAAAAGGGTAAGGGAAACAAAGTAAATTCAGGTGTTATTTTATTATTGTCAAAACTGTTGAGGTATTTGCTTCTCTGTTTTTAATCATATATATAGTCTTTAGAGCACATTAGCAAAGGAAATTCTGGAAAATAAACTTGGTCACACCTGTTAAGGTTCCATTTTTATATGTGATGTATAAATTGTCAGTATATGATTAACAGATGTTTTAAACATGTTACGGATATAAATAATATATATAATAGATGGTTGAGTACATTAGGAGAATGAACAGATGGTTATAATGATTAGGAGCAACATATTGACCTGTTGGACTAGAACAATAAATTAAAATAATTATATCAGCTCTATTGAGGTTCCATTCATACATGCTTTATAAAATATGAACATAAACTTTTGCTAAAGAATGTTCCACCTGATTCTTTTTACTACAGTGTAATCTCATTGCCTTCTGTGGAGTTACTCATTTGTTTATATTCTGTTACCGCTTAGCGAGCCCAGTCAAGATCAAGCCCAAGTGTGCTAGGCAGATTTGTAAAACTGTAGAGGGGAGGGGAGGCGGGGTTGGAAAATATTTTACAGAAAACCTCTATACAGACTTGACTATGCATAGGGAGGTGTGTATGGTACACACTTCAGTGAAAGGCAGGCAATATCCACACAACCGTTCCACGTGTAACTGCTAGTATTAGTGAAAGGCTCCTGCAACGAGGAAAAGTTTACGGTGGCTGGAGCCTTTCTTTGCTTTCTTCCCCTGCTGCAGAGCCTATTGCTCTGTTGGGGAAAGGTGGAGGCAACGGGATAAATACTGATAGACCACACAGCAGTGTAGGTATGGGATGCACTGCTTGGATGAGCAGAGAGCTGTGTAGGGTATACACATTCATGTATATAGGGCACGCTAGTCTGTTCTCACCTAAGCTGTACCTCACTGTCTTCATTGCTATTTCATGCCCATACGCAGGTTTGTGTGAAGGGTGCGAATGCACATTTCCCCATGGCCCCCCAAGTCAGCGTGAGGGGGCTCCATGGCCACCTTCCTGGTGATATGCGGCTCGACCTCAGTCCCCCACCTTCTCCCGTGAGACTAGAGTACCAGCATCAGCTTCCCACTGGGGAGGAGGGGGAGAGAAAGACACCAAGCTTCACTGCATGATCTGGCTCATGGGGAAGAAGCACTCCCGCTCCCTAACCCTGGCTGGGGAAGCAGCAGTGCACGGACACACTGCCTGGAGGCTTTTACTGCTGCTCCCATTGGCCAGAATCCAGCCAATGAGAGCAGTGGACGGTGGTGCCTGCTACTGGTGCGCAATGCAAAGGCAAGTAAGTGTCACTTACCCTCTCATGCCCAGATTTTTATGTCCCTGCTGAGCCCCCACAATCCCAGCATGCTCCTTCCCCTTCCCCAAACATCCTACCTCCAGCCTGTTCTTACCCATTCCCCCCTTGCTAAACACCTATCCCCACCATGCTCCTCCACACTCCCTTGCTCCTGAATGCTTCCCCTTGGACAGACACCCTACATCTTGCCTGCTCCTGCACCCTTCCTCCCATCCAGATTCTGCACCCTTATTCCTCTCACTGCCAGTCCTGTCCCACATACTGAACCCGCCCAGTTTTGTCCCAATCCCAGAGCCTGGGAGGTAGGGGAGTTCAAAAAATCCATTAACCCTGGAACTCCAGAAGAGCTGTCCTATGAGAAGTTGTGAACCTCTGCCTTCCGTATCCCTCCCCTTTTTCCAGTGGGGCTGGAGCACCAGAGGAGTGAGGTGGGGAGTTTTGGAGGGCGGTGTCAGTGGTCCCCAATCCAAAAAGGTTCCTCACCCCTGCCATAAATAAGACAAAGGCCTTCTTTTGTGTTGGACGTTAATATTTTAATTTATGTAAAATTTAAGTTTGATTAGCTAACACAAAGTTACAGCTGCTTCAAATCTGTTTAAAAATGTAAATTAATATTTCCTTTCTTACTGGTTAAATTAAACTACTCTCCCTAGCTGCAGCATTAGCAAAATGGCTCCAGCATAATTATGTAATGAACGATGAGTTTCCATTAGCAACTGGTGGTCATTGAGTCAGGTGGGCCACAGGCCAACAAATTTGAGAACCACTGTATTTAGAGGGATGGGAGAAGGCTGTGCTGTGTGGGATGGGTGGGCGGGTAGGTATGTAAGTGACTAGTTGACGGTGCTGGGGGAACCAGCTTTTAAGAGGCCCTCCCTTAAAGGGCTCCTGAGGGTGGAAAGCTTGGTCCTAGTGTTTAGGTGGAGTTCTTGAACAAGTGGGTGGACAGACAGAAAAACTCAGATACACATGCTCTCAAATATATAGTAGATTTAATTAACGTCAGAAATATGTGAATCTCTGTTTTTTATCGTCACCAGATAATACTCTGAGAGATGAGATCCAGGCCTTTACCTCTAGATTTACCTAAGAAAATAAATATAAATATAGTATTAAAACCATATAACACTAATCCAGGAGTAAAACCAAATGAATACAAAATATATTTATATAGCCTAATGCAGAGTCGCTAGCAACTGTAATGTTTAAAACATGTTTTTTTTCACGTAGGCCCTGGGTCCTGGCAAACTTCAGTGTCATTGGGCCAGAGAGAGAATGACTCCATATCCTACGGGTTAGGGCAGCTACCTGGGTATGAGGGAGACCCAGGTTCCACTCCTTACTCCAATGAGTATTTAAATATTTAATAAAATGTGGAACAAGATAGTGAGGCTCCATCTAGGGAGTGTGATTCATCTACTTGTACACACACATTTGAGCCAGAACAAGTATAAATAGTAACTGGGGTAGCACTGGCAATGGAGGAATGGCCAAGCTATGGCCAAGGATGGCAACAGATTTTGCCAGGCCCTGGACAATGTGGGGAGAGCTCAGCTGTACCCCTCCTGGAAAGGGGTGTGGTCTTGGGTGGAAGGGGCAGGGCTGAGGCAGCCCAGTCCTCACTGCTACCTGGACATGCTACACCTGGAGTTTGCGTGTAGTTGGATGCTGAAGACCCTTATGGGATTGGGACTTAAACAAATAGGCCTATTCTTTAGCTTAGGCAGCTTTCCTGCTCAACTTGGTGGCTTTTAGAATCCCATTATTAGGTGCCTAACTTCTTTGGGTATCGTATAGGGAGCCTGGGCCTGAATCTTAATTCAGATTTGTGGATTCAGTTAGGGTGGCTAAACTTAGGCTGTGTAATTTTGAGAGAAGCAGTCTTTGTGGATTTATCCTCAGAATAATTATTCCAATCTCTGTTTATACATGAAATATAAACAGAACAATACAAAATCAGAAGGAAGTACTTAATACACAAAAGCAAATATTGAGTAAGTGTGGCACTAGGAATTGCTTGCTTCTTTCCAAGGTCACATGGGAACAACTGTCTGTGTATCGACTTTGATGAATAAGTACCAGTAATACCTCATAAAAACTAGTACAACGGGGTTCTAGTCCAGGACTGGACTCTACAGAGTGGCTTGTCCCTTACAGGCTGGAGCTGGCCAACTCTGGGTACACACTGAACCATACTTGGGGAGAGTTCAGGGAAATAGCCCTCTAAAGGGCAGCTGGAATCTGCCACCAAGCAGCAGAGGTGCTCAGAAATGAAAGACTCTTAGAAGAGGAGTGAGCAGGCAGTTGCAGCGTGTCCTGGGAGTTCAGGCTAAGAATCCAGCCAGGTAAGGTCTCGGAGTGGCCAGCCAAAGCAGTAAAGTCCCCAGGCAGGAAGGCCTCGCAGAGGAAGAGAAACATTTATTTTGTGACTTTTCGAAGGGCTTGACAACTTTATTTTGAATGTTCGTTAATTTAATAAAGCAGAACCCGATTGGGAAGGGCAAAAATGGTTTTTTGAGTTTATTGAATAATCCAAGAGGAGAAACTGAGGCTGTCTGAATGTTCCAAGGCCACAGTGTGCTTCATGGGAGGCAGCTGGCCATGTTATAGTCTCTGAGGTACTATGGTAATAGAGATTAATGATAATGATACATGCTGCTTGGTTTTGTCAAAACAAATATCAAAAAGGGAACGTTTTATTCTCTTCCCTTGTAATTCCTGATTGGAGTACCAGTTTTGACAATTTGTCACTTGGTTGGCACTCCTAATTAGGTAGTGATATAATTCTCCCTCCTTGTTCTGTTTGCACTATGCAGGAATGGAACTGCAAACATCCACACAGACTTGGCATCACTTGATGTTTACTTAAACTTCATAATTGAAGATGCATGTTCAGTGTGGGTATAGACTGTGATAGATTGATTGAAAATGCTGGAAAATTCTAACCCCCCTGGTGAGAAGTCTGGAAAAACTAACATGTTCTATAAATAAGAGATTTGGAAACTTCTATCCACTCTGACTTGAGAAAGATTAAACTTTTTGTTAACTGTATGTTGAAATTTTTCTGGCGAAGTCTACAGGAGCATGTCACTTACAATAATATTTTGTTGATAATTATCAGAAGCAACAGAAAAATAAACATTCAGGGTGGAGATTTGTGAGCAGCTTTCAAAATATATAATGCATCTAAAAAGAAAGGAAAAATAAAAAAAAATCCTGTTTTGTGTGAGTTTAATTTTTCAAAGGGTTAAAGTACCAGCACACAAGTTCTTTTGTTATATGACATAGCATATGGGCACTCTGGGCCTTATTCAAAGTCCACTAAAGTTGATGGAAAATGACCATGAATCCCCACTGTTTGGGGATCAAGCCCTATCCCAAATATATGGAAGTTGTTTAAGGGTAATAATGAATTAATGATATACAGTTAGGTATAAAAGAGGTACCAGTAAGAGTCAGAATCTCTGTTTAAAAGAAAGCTAAACAGAAATGCTAAATATATTATCAAGCAGATCAGAAACTGTATCCTCTGGCTGACATTGCAAAGAGATGTATGTTTAACCACCAATCCTGAATGGATATAACACTTCTGTAGGACTGTTGATTAGAAGAACTTCTGAATATTATGTACCAGTTTATGCATGATCACTATAATCTCTTCATAGTTAAGATGCGGGTTTAGGTCAACTTTTTAAATCTTAACGTTAGGCTCTCAAATTTACATTTAGACTTGATGAAAAATGCTGAGCACCTACAGCTGTTGCTGACTTTAATTTATTTTGTGCATGCTCAGCACACTTGAAAAACAAGCTACTTTATTTAGTTCCTAACTATACATTTAGGAGCTTGCCTTTCGGCAACCAGCATTTAATACATTTGGCCTGAATTTTCATGTCACACTCTGACAGCTGAACCAATCAGAGAAGAATTAAAAACAGCCCATTGGACTCAATGCTTATTGATGTAGGAACAAGAATTGTCTATTTTGTGGGTTGTGTTCCCCACCCCGTACTACATTGGATACAGGTGACTGCTAGTCTAGCTTTATTTTCTATGGAATCCCATCATGATTTAGGACTATGTTTGTCCCCCATTGTGTTTTATGGATTGGCTGGGGGCAAGGAGAGAGAGGACGGACACTAGATACAGGCTACAGACTTTGGTTCACGAGCAACTGATGCTCAGTTATCCATTAACGTGACAGCTGGAAAGCTGATGGCTGTGGAGTTTCCTCAGGCTGTTTGCTCACTGGGTTTTGAAGTATTTGAAAGGACTGAGATGCTGACATACCTCAAGCTCTCAGGAGTCCAGGTGACACAGAATACTTATTGTGGTTATACTTCAGAGACTGAGAAATCACCTCTGAGAGAAGATCAGAGGATACTGTGTTTTGATGTGTGAGCTGAAGTATACAAAATGTTATGTTGAAACCTTATTTTGAATGTTTGTAACAAAAACAAAAGGGGAAAAATATGTATAAGGAACACTGGCAAATTCATTGCTTAATGGTTTTTGTGCAATAGATATTCAGAGAACTACAAATATTTTTTACGATGCTGTATGCTATTTATAATGAGTTTTTGTGTGTATCTAGTAGTCTTAAATCCCCCATGACATTGGTTTTTTTTAAAGCGGAAATTGATGTTTTCATTTGATCTGTGTTTTATTTCTTTTTTTTACATATACGTTAATATCTCAAATGACCATATATAAATAAAACTAGCGTAAATTCCAGTTTGTAACATTTTATATTAAGTATTATTCACTGGTATTGACTGCTTTTTGGAACTAAAAGAAAGCACAAAACACTATTCTATACTGGGAGGGGTTCTCCTGTCATTCACCTCCCCAAAAGATGGTAATTAGGCCAACAGAAGAATACTTCTACCAACCTCAAGGTGCCTATATCAGGGGCATAGTTATATTTCTCAGACGTGGGATTTGTTTACATCTCAAGAGACGTAACTATACAAATGTGCCTTTTCAGTGTAGAGCAGTCCAGAGTTAAAATTCAGGGCTATTGTACATACAGTTCTGACAGATGTATGTTGACTGTTCCCATTCAGTTTTGAATCTAGACAGCAGAACAAAATCCTTACTGTTCTCTGTAACCACTCTAATTAGCACGTCCTCTCCCGTCCCCAGATGTGGGCCTAAGACCAGGGATCAGCACCACCACATTGCGCAATGGACGTGGGACAAAATTACCAGACTAGTGATGGACAATAGCGGGGGTACATATCATTCATTCAACCTGTAAAATATAGCACACAATTTTACACAGTGGCTGTGTCTAGACTGACAAGTTTTTCCGCAAAATAATCTGCTTTTGCAGAAAAACTTGCCAGCTGTCTACACTGGCTGCTTAAATTTCCGCAAGAACACTGACGATCTCATGTAAGATCGACAGTGTTCTTGCAGAAATACTATGCTGCTCCCGTTCGGGAAAAAGTCCTCTTGCACAAATCATTTGTGCAAGAGGGCCAGTGTAGACAGCACAGTACATAGTACTGTTTTGCGCAAAAAAGCCCCAAGGGCTGAAATGGCGATCGGGGCTTTTTTGCGCAAAAGCACGACTAGATTGGTACGGATGCTTTTCCACAAAAAGTGCTTTTGCGGAAAAGCGTCCGTGCCAATCTAGACGCTCTTTTCCGAAAATGCTTTTAACGGAAAACTTTTCCGTTAAAAGCATTTCCGGAAAATCATGCCAGTGTAGACATAGCCAGTGATTGCAGTCATTGAAAGCAGGCTAATAATTATTATAATAATCACTTCAACTCACTTCAGTGTCTTTTAATGTACCTTGCCACTGCATACATTGAGGCCTTCCTAGACCTCCTTGGGTGCAAAAGAGGGTTGAGGAGGAGACAGGGTCATGGCTTGCTCACTAGTCAGATCTAGGAGGTGAGGAGCATGGTGACTACCCTGAAGGGTTGAGGCAGTGAGTGTTCTAACCCTGAGGATTATACTTCCATCAGGTTCAGTGTCTTCTGGTGCTCCTGCTGAAATGGCCCTGTTCTAAATAGCCTAGCAATATGGGAGAGGGGATAGAGACCGCACTTCGTTACAAAGACTGCAATGCCAACAGCTAGAAAGAACCTCTTCCTTCACCTTCTTTCAGCACCTTGGAATACGTCCACATCCCCACCAGTGGCTCCCTGTCCCTGTTGTTACTGGTGGACAGGAGGCATGGCCAAGCACGTCTGCAAGCATGCTGCTTCTATCTCCCCTCCCTGAGTGCTGACTCCAGCTCCCAGCCCATTGGCCAGAAACCATGGCCAATGGGAGCTGTGGGGGTCAATGCCAGTGTGCCTGGCCATAACTTCCCTCTGCCAGCAACAGCAGAGATAGGGAACCATTTACAGGGAGCTGAGCCACTTGAGATGAGTGCCCCCCACACCACAGACCTAATTTTTTTTACATTTGTGCTGTTGTACAAACACATTACTGTCCCCTGCCTGGGTAAGACTTAAATATTCACTTAGAACCTGATCCATCTTATCTAATTGTATGGGCCCCATTACTGTACTGTGAAAGCACCTCATAAATTTTAGGGTATATAACCTCTGCTCTAGAGAAGAAGGGAAGACCTATTGTCCCTACTTCACCAATAGGGAACTAAGGCATTGAGAGTCTGTGGCAGAGGAGAAGATCAACTTCTAGTCTCATTTGACCTAGACAAGATTGGCTATTGCACTAGCTACCACTTTATATTAAATGGTAGAGTTGCTTGATTCTGCTCAATAGCCAAATAATCAACTTTGCAGGCAGCTTCCCCACCTCCATAATGTGCTAATCTGTGATAATATTAAAAGATTTTGAGATGTTCTATTTTGTTTCTTAAGCTCAGCATAGAAAGACTTTTCGTTGCCACTATTTGCTGAAAATAAAATAAAATTTGTAAGAAAGAGGGTGGCAGCAGTAAACCTTAGTATTAACATTCATATATTAATAATTAAGTATTTGCTACAGAAATAAAGTGGTGGTTTATAGTTTAAAAGTGGTTGTACAATGTTGATACACAAAGACAATAAATTGGCAGGTTATGCAAGTTACCTAAGGCAGGTATGTTACTAAGGTAGATGTGGAATTGAATCAGGTAAAGGTCACTCCAAAACTTCAGGGAGAGGTCAGCCACGTATGCTCAGTCCAAAACTAGGTGTGTAATAGCTTTGACATCCAGATTTAGCAGTTGTTTGGTCCATACTTATAGACCAATCAGAGAAGGTCTGAAGGTTAGAGGATAATTATGCTAATATTGGGATTGAAAAATAAGAGAATCTGAATAGGTTAAAGACTGTGTTTATAGCAGAGAGCCTGAAGCCAAGGGTTAGTCCAATCAGGTGCTGGAGATTAGAAGATAAGATGAAATCTAAAAGAGCAAAGGAACAGAAGTAAAGCAGCATAAAATAGTGGAATTGTAGATAGAGCAGCAGAGGGTGGGGAGGGTTGGGAGTAACCAAGCCAGACATAGTAGAATGTGGAACAGAAATAGGGTTAATGATTGCGCATGTTTGGCTTAATAAAGATGTGTGGCTGGGTTATGAATGTTCATTGCTCTGGATGTGCAAAATGTACAATGTATTAAGATTTCTTATCTGCCATGCATATGACTGATCACTGTGTGTGGAACATAATCACTTCTGCCATTACAGTTGTATGACGTAGTACTGGGTACATTGACTTGTATGCATTTGTTAAGGGATTTTGTTGAAATTTAGGCTTAGATTAATTGTATGAGGAAAGACAACACTTTGTATGTGAGAACACTTTGTATGTGAAAAGTAGTGTCTGGGTGTTAATTCTTTGAGTGGAGGGTTGCATCCGAATTGATCTAGTCTGTTCTGGGAAGTTTCCTGAAGGACATAGGGAGATCCTTTTTAAACCCTAGCTAATCTATTAGCTCTCTCCTTTCATCTTGCAGGAACAGATTAACAGGTCAGCCTCATGGGAACCTGGAAGTAAGCAATAGGAAGGCTACTTGAGTATCTCTGAGTCTGTTCTTGGGGTAACAATAGCATCCCCATTCAACTAAGCTGTGAACAGCAGGCACTTTGGCACTAGCTCTGAACTTCATTCTCACTTCCGATTCTAACAGTTTAGTTTTGTCCTCTGGTAATGGAATAGTCTTTAAAATATTTAATCTCTCTTTAATGTTTCCTTTTTTGTCTTTGATGTGGAAATTAATTGTAAGAAAGAAAGGAAATCCGCTAATAAATACAAAATTCCATAAAAATTCAGCAGTAAGTTTGTATTCTTTGATTACAATAGCTCATCTGAAGAAGTGGGTTGTACTCACGAAAGCTCATGATACCATCTACATGTTTTTTGTTAGTCCAAAGTGCTACCAGACTATTGGTTGTTTTTTTTTTTTTAAGTTTTTCCTGTTACAGACTAACTTGACTACTCCTCTGAAGCCTTTAATTTTTAAGGGCAGCAGTACCACCTAGTGGTTAAGAAGGAAAAGATCCATTTGAAAAATGCTATCAAGGGGAATATTATATTCCCTTTTCATCAATTTTAATAAGTGACACACCTTGAAGGATTTTTTAATCAAATAATGTAAAATAAATAGCCTGACAGATACAACTTCCAAAAAAAAAAAAGAGTTCTGCAGCTATTTAGGAACATAAGAGTTGCTTCATCAGATGAGAGTAGTGATCCTTCTAGTCAAGTGTCCTTTCACTGTTGTTGGCCATTAAGAGATGCATCAAAGGAAGGTGAAAGGAGATTATAGTAGAAATGTATAGGATAGGATCGGGAAAGTTTGTTCCTAAATCCTCTGAGCTAGTGGTTGGCTTTTGCCTTGAAACGTGTTTAAGTACCTTCAAAAAATATGAGCCTATCTAATATCCATGTAGATATATATGGACAAAGAGACTGTTAATCCTATTACTAGTAATTCAAGGACAATTAAAGGTAAGGAGGAAAATTCCCATGTAAATTAACCAGTCAAACTCTAGGTTTCACCAGTTAACCACTCACAGCATGCGGGGGAGGAGGGATGCACTGGAGCAGCCCTCTGTTCTTGGCACAGTAGGCCCAGCTGGCGCAGTGGGCCCGGCTACTCCAGACAGCCTGGGAAGGGCCCACTGAACTGCACTACAGGTGGGGGAATGTTCCTACCCAGCCGGGCTGGAGTGTATTCCTCTCGTGATTAGGCATGACCAGGTTGAGCAGGGCCCACCACAATGTGCCGTGGACAGGGGCTGCTCCCGCTGGCTGCGACCTGGTTAACCAGTTACCTCAGTAAACATGTTAGTAAAGCAGTGCTTACTGGTTAACCGGTTAAACCTTTGCATCCCTAAATAAAGGCATTCACCCTTTGACCTAATTCTGGAGTACAGAACATCTTATTGTATTACTTATTTACCATGGACTTACTAGTTTAATGTACTTACTTGCATCATGCCAAAAGCTTGCACATGTGAATCCCTATATAGATATATGCAGTATATCATTTGCACTGCACTGTCTAGGGGAAGAAATAGATGTCTGGTCTTGAGGTTTGTGTGTGCCAGACATACAGCCCTGGTCTACATTAGGGACTTATTTTGAAATAACTCCCCTTATTATGAAATAATAAGCAGAGCGTCCACACTACCAAGCCCGATATTTTGAAATAAAGGGCTGGTTATTTTGAAGTAACTCCTGCTTTCCATGAGGAATAACACTTATTTTGGACACTCCACTGCTGCTATTTTGAAATAACTACTCCCCAGAGTTATTTGGAGTAATCACTTCCAGTACTTCTTGAGGCTCTAAGTCAAGGTAGGACATCCACATTAAGGGAGCCTGCCTTGGACTAATTTCAGGCTTCCCTGGATTGTGGACACACTATTGTGAAATAGTTATTTTTGGGAGTAATTATTTTGAAATAATTTCCTAATGTAGGCATGCCCACAGTGATGCTGTTTACAGAGCTACACATCTCAAACATAGAGTGGGACTGTTAAAAGCCCCTTATAGTTTTAGAAGTTTAGGAATATTCTCTACACTGAAAATGTGGAAGAAGTAATACCCTTAGAAGAAGTAATATCTATATAAATGGAAAGAACATAATTGTATTGGGGGTGTATGTGCGTGCGTGTGCGTGTGCGTGTGCGTGTGCGTGTGCGTGTGCGTGTGCGTGTGTGTGTGTGTGTGTGTGTGTGTAAAGACCATGGTTGATATGCCAGCCACTTTACAGAAAGTCCCTGATCCAATGATCTTACAGTGTGAATCAGATAAACATCCCAAGAAAGTGAGCAATACACCATACTGAAGAGACAAGTAAGGAAATCTGGTTTGTGTGTGAGAGAGGAGAGATAAGACAAGGCTCAGAACTAAGGTCCAGATTGGGAGTTAGGCATCTAGTTTCTTTTGAATATCCCAGTAAGTGTGTATCTGCATCATTAGGTACCTAAATACCTTTTATAAAGTCTGTCTCTATCTCCCTCTTGTGAGCATTGTTCTTTACCTTGTAATTTTCTTAGGACAGGAGCCATTTTTTCTATGTTTTGCAGATGGACATGTGTCCTTTCAGTAATTACAAATAATAATTAATAGTTATTGTTGGAAAAGTGGCTTGCAGCTGCAATTAGAGCAAAAAGCTCATTTAAAAACATCACCCCTCAGAAGAACAAACTGAAGTTCTAGGTGACTAAATGGTGAAGATTATCAAGGACAACTCTACTGTTCAGTTAATAGAGCATTTTGACTGACATTTTGCCAACCTGTGGTATCTTGTCATAACATAGAATTGGTGACCCTGAATCTTGTTAACATACACTTGCTTCTGAGAGAAGAGTATCTGGAAAAACAGTCCATAGTCTGTCTTGTTACAACAACTTTCAGGCTGTGCAGGCAAATACAGCCCCTATGGTTGATGGCACATGGCTCGGAGGGCTGAGACAGAGTCTGTAGCTTTTCTCCAAGCTTATTAGCCTTAATGAACATGTCTGGTATTTTACAGTGCTCACCGTACTACGTTAAACAGATGTTTCTAAGATGCTGTGACTGGAGGGGCCACAATGAGAATGCATATTCAGGGCAATCTCCAAATAGGGCTAGGCAAAAACTAGGAGGGGTGTGTGTGTGTGTGTGTGTGTGTGCGTGCGCACACACCATTCATACATATATTTTACACACACACACAATACAAACTCCACCAATACAAACACACACACATTTATATATATTTTTATATATGTAAAAATGTGTGTGTTGTTTGTATTGGTGGTGCACATAAGAAAATTCAACCCACGCAAGGATAGAAAATGTTGGAACGCTGCTGGGGACTTGGGGGTATCTGGCTCCGACAGTTGGCATCAGGCACTCCTGCATTCACTGGCAGAGGCAAGGGAAAGTAGCTGGACATGGCCCTAGCTCACTCAGCTGCACTCTGCTCCACTCTTCCGGTCGTGTCACCTGGGGGAGGGCTGGGTCTGCCCCCTGCACTTCCCATCAGGAAGTGGAGTGGTGCAACCTGGAGCAGAGGGAGCTGCACAGGCTAGGGCCACATTCCTCCATTTCCCCCTGCCACGTCCAATGAGTGTGTGGGGGCCTGACCACTGCTGCGGAGAATCAGGCCCACCTGCTAATCCCCAAGGATGCCCAGAGGCTCAGGCCCTTTACCCCTCCCACCTAAGCTGGTGTGCGGGGGAGGGGCGGGAGAGCGTGCTCCTTGTGTCCCTCCTTATGCGTTACCCTTGACACTGATTAGGTTTCAGCTGGAGAACTGTGTCCAATTCTGAGTGCTGTATTTGAGGAAAGATGTAGATGAATTGGATAAAGTCTAGAGAAGAGCAACAAAAATAATTCAAGGTCTAGAAAACATGACCTATGAGGGAAGATTGAAGGAACTGGGTTTCTTTAGTCTACAAAAGAGAAAACTAAGAAGGAACATAAGGAGGAAGAAGGAGAAAGAAGAAAGGAAGAAGAAAAATTGCAGCAAGGGAGGTTTAGACTGGAGATTAGGAAAAACTTCTGAAACTGTCAGGGTGGTTAAGCACTGGAATAAATTGCCTAGGGAAGTTGTAGAATCTCCATCGTTGGAGCTTGGTCCTGCCATGAGTGCAAGGGACTGGACTTGATGACCTCCTACAGGGCAAAATCCTATAAACCTGCATTTTCAGGCTAGGGGCTCAAACTTTTACTCAGTGGTATAAGTATAGAGTAGGAAGACAGAGGAATCCCTCTGATTTTAATGGAGCTACTCAAATTACTATGTGTTTGCAGTACTGAGGCCTATGATGTACTCAGTCCTTGCTCTGGCAAAAATCCAGCTGAGATAATAGGAGCTTGGCCATTTTAAAAGGCCCATTGGGACTTCAAGATTTAGCCAAAAGTTTCTTATAGAGCTAAGAAACAATATCTATTTTATGATAGCTAGCAACAATTGAATATGTTTTGGTGATGCAATCTCAAGTTATTGGACTAAGTCATGGGCACTTATTGCCCTTCACAATTCATGAGCTAGAGTCATGTATTTCCTTCTTGTCAAGTAAGATTAATTTTACTGAGACATTATAATTTAAGCGAGGGAGGTTAATAAGTTTTGTGTGACCTCAGTGGTAGTAACTGGCATGACTATTCCTCAGAGAAGTCACTGAGAAAGGAAAAGTCAAAAATAGCAGTAAATTTAAAGCTTCTCTGAGAACATTGGCATTATTTAGATTTAAATAACAATAAAAATGTCTTTCCAACAATCTCTGGGTACCCAAATAAATTAAACATAAGCGATGCCCCTTCATCAGCATTCAATATTAATGCTCAAGTGACAAATTTCCTCAACCGGCCATTAAATCAAAGCGTCAGAAAACCCCTTTTCATTCCCTTCTCTAACCCTCAGAAACACACCTGAAGCATTCACAAAACCCTACCAAATAAATAGCTTTTGAAACAGCCAATTGCATTCTAAAAAAGACCTAACATTTGAAAATGAAGAAAAGTATTTGAATATATCATGACACTCAAACAGTCTTAACCTCTATTTTTAGGAGACTGTATATTCAACATTTGATGCAAAAATGACCTTTAGATGAAGAATTTGTGGGAAGCTGGGCAAAAATCTTCATTTTATTGGAAAATACAATCTTAGCTGTGCAGTTACCCACACAACTCCACAATTATTCTCAAGAATGCTGCCTTCAGTTACACTGTTATTTATAAGGTGATAGGTTTTTTTAAAAGGTGTTTGGAATCTGGATGACATGGCTAGTTGGATTACCATTTGATGATAGGTAAAATGTATTGTTGGATTCTGAGAGCTATACTGTTAAGTCACTAAAACTAGATTGTAAAATAAATAGGGTGATGAGATGCCTGGATTGTTTAGGAAAAGTTCTGATATTTGTCAGACCAGTGCCAATTAACCCTCACACCTAGTCCTGATTTTTCATACTTGCTATCTAGTCACCTTAAATAAGGCATGGGTGCATTTTATTCTGCCATACGGAACTCAGATCCTACACTGAGCTGTGCTCAGCAGATGTCTGTGGTGCCATCTATTTATCCATTTACTTCTTATCACAGTCATATCTGAGCATCCCGCAATCATTAACACTTTTTAATCTTCAGAATTCCTGCTAAAATAATGAAGTTGTCCACCCACTGGACAGGTGGGGAATGGAGACAGAAGGCAGATAGACTCCCACACAGTCATGCCTGGAGGGTGTGACAGACAGGAACTGAACCTAGATCTCTTGAATCTGAGTGAAGATCATTCTCCTTCTGTGTGGGTGCAGAGTCTGGGCACGTGGAGTTTAAAACTCCCAGCAAGTGCTCATTTGTGTGTAGAAATCCAGCCCTGTTTTGAGGGACCATCTTTCCTTCAGTTCTGCTAAAGAGCTAAGGCTTGTCTACATGATGCTTCCAGGATGTGTAATTTCTAAAGCACGCCAACATGTTGCACACTAACAGTCCTGTGTAAGCCCTGCTAGCACAAACTACATATTCTTCAATGCTCATTTACCATAGTGGTGTTTCAGTCTAGCATATGGAAGGGCTCTGTCTAGGACATTACAAATGTCTGAGAATTAAAAAAAAAAAAAAAAATGCTGAGTCATTCCCCGGAGATAAAAAAAAACCCCAAAACCCTGCATTATTAAAGAATCATTTAGTACTTTGCTGAAAATATTTTTTCCATGCTTCATATTTTTGCCATCTGTGCTCCTCCCTTTCCACCCCCACTTTCTGGCAGCTCGTGATGTGGAGCATTTAGGAGAGCAGAAGTTTCCCTACACACAATCCCCAACCAATAGCTCCTATAAAAATATTTTGAAAATAACAAAACTTTTTTAAAAGAAACCACACTTTAAAGTTAAAAACAAAATTCCTGCCTAATATCGCCTCTTGATTCTGCCAGCTGCAGAGATGGAGACCAACTGAAACAGCTATCATGAGAGATGGAAGTACATACTCAAGAAAGGAACTTTTGAGATAGGGCAAATTCTTACAAAGGTTCTGTCTTTCTACGCTGTTGTTTAGCTTTATGCTCCCTTTGTTGTGAGTTTGGGATTTGCGGACAGAAGGTTTGGAAAAAAGTGGATTTTGTACTGATTTTTGAAAGTTGCCAATAAAGCTTGTAGGAGTGGGTTTGACTGGAGCAGGCAATATATAAGCAAACTCCCTTGAGTTCACTATATTTAAATAGATTGTGTCTAATCTCTGTGACACTGACTACATTTTATTTATTTCTTGTTTTGGCATAACAAGTGGGGAAGTGTGGTGTGGGGTTTTTTTTGTTTTTTTTTTTGTTTTTTTTTTAAAGCAAAGTATTCAGGTATTTGTCAGGGAAGTTACATTGTACCCAAATTAGAAGAACACATTGTACTGGGGATTTGATCTCTATATATTTGTCATTATGTTGTTGGCCTGGTGGCATTCTATTGTCTCAACCACAAGATCATCCTTTCAGTTACCAGACATAATATTTTACAATACTTGGAGCAGTTGCAGCCACACACAGGGGACAAAAGTGTAGCTTAAGTAGCCAAATCTAGGAGATAGTCAGTGTGAAATAATTAATCATTCCATGCATGTGGACTTCGAAAACAGACATTCAGTAATAGAAACGGGCAGCCAAACCTGTACTATATTTTGGGTATTGTCACTTCAAAATGAGCCGTCCGCTAGAGAGCCTTCCACTATGATGCGTCCCCTGTGTCATGCAGGTCTTCATGCTCAAGTCATAGGAGCCATCTTATCATGTAACTAACAGAGTGTTGTGGTTAGATCCCTGATCTCACAATGGGTTCCTGAAGTACAAAGGCTGCAGTATGCTCACAAGTAAGATGCTTTAGGCCAGTATTTCTTAAACTTTTTTTAATAAAGTACTCCTTTTTAAAAAAACAACAACTTATAAGTACCCCCAGTACCTACGGTTTTCAGACATACAATTTTTTTCTACCATTGTAACACATTTGTTTAAACAACTTATTTCATCACCCGCCTAGCTACAATTGTTTGGCTGTAAAAAGTACAAAAATAATAAAACGCTGTAAATCTTAAAACAAAAATTCAGTTTTCTCCCAATTTCAGTTGTGTTGACGTACCCCCGTTGTACTTCAGTGGTTCGTACTATGAGTGTTTCAGTGTCGTCTGGTCAGGGTTATCAGGGTGTCCCTGCGCGCTTCTGACAGGACCTCTACTCTGTCGGTGATGATAAACTTTCAGCTGCGTGTGTAACAATCAGTGCTCCCTTTATCTAGAGTGTTGGACCCCGTGCACTTGTGTCAACACAGGAGATCTGAGAGCCCCCGGAAATGACAGATGCAGGCAAGGTTTGAAATTAGTCGAGCAGGTTTATTGTCAAATGCGAAGCTCTAACAGTTTGTAGCAGAAATTCTCAACGCTACACCACAGTGCATTTGGCCCACGTTGACACTGTACCAACACATAGCAGGCCTATTAACAAATAACAGATATTAACAGCGGTTAGTCAGAGTTAAGCCACTGTGCATTCTGTAAGTGTAGGTAATGACACCTGCCATTCAAGTGCCTAGTGCGCACCCCCCCAGGTCAGTCGGTGTGCATCATTTGTGGTGTCCTTTTATAGACGTACAAACAACTTACATCGTTTCTTTACATACCACCCCTCACCTTATGGAAGCAGGGCTCACTTACTATCCTTCATGCTGTCAATTTCGACCTAGTCCTGAACCTAGGCTGGTATGTGCATTAGTTTTTGGGGAGTCTTTGTACCAACGCATTTCTTATTAGGATGTTCCGCTACTCTCCTTTGGCTTACAGTCTGTACTTTGTGCTTCCCTGTGTCCTTCCATGCTCCACCTAATTTACACAATTACACAATTATCAGTAGGGCCTCTTTCTTGGCTCCTGTGTAACTGAACCAAAGTCTTGCTCACTAGATTTCAGGCCCGTTGCTATTTTCATTTTACAGGCCTCTATTTAAGCCTGCTGACTCCATGTTACTGACCCTCAACTTACTTCACCCCCCAGATTTCTTGAGTAACCCACAAGGGTACTCGTACCGCTAGTTGAGAAACACTACTTTAGGCTGCCTGACCACATAAGAAAGCACAACAAAAGATGCTCTAAGTTTTGATCATTTTCAGTCTTGCTCCCATCTGCCTGGAGGACTGAGGGAAAGTCATCAGAAAGCAACCATTTCCATTCAGGGGACCTGACAGACTTGCCATGCTTCTGGGCAAGGTGTGTGTGTGTGTGTGTGTGTGTGTGTGTGTGTGTGCGCGCGCGCTGGGGGCAGCTCTGCATTCCTGGAAGTAATGGGGCCATGGAAGGAAGGAGCAGAACTGGTGGAGCATGCTATGTTGTGCTCCCATCCCCAAGACAGCCCTGAGAGCTGCCCAGCTGAATACACACATGTTGCTTCAACCGTGATTTAAAGGGCTCACAACTCCAGCCACCACTGCTCTTCTGGTAGCAGCAGCAGTGGCTGGAAGCCCTGAGCCCTTCTAATCTCCAGGAAATCTGCGTTCAGTTAGCTCTGTCAAATGTCACCATGCAAGCTGCATGTTCTCTCTGCCTCTTGGTTTCCTATATGTGAAATGGGGATCATAATTGTTCTTTACTTTGTGAAAGCATTGTGAAAATAAAGCCATTAAATGGTTTGGGGTCCTTTGGCTACCCTGTAGAGTCAGTAGACAATGTGTTTTTGAATGGTTGCTGTCTGGCTTCAATTTAAAGAAGATATAATCAACAATTTCTTTTGGCTCTTCAGTATATGTCTAGAGAGGATCAAGAATGCTGAATAATGGAATCATAGGCAAGAGTTCTTTTCAGTAAGATCAGATTCACTCTGAGTTATCGAATCCAACAAAAAAGTACATCCTAATCTTGCATGGCAACATTGATGAGGTGAGAAGTGATTACAAATATTTCTCAATCTTTCTTTTAAGGTTTTCTTATTTATCTTTGTCATTCCTTGAATAGCTAATTTTTCCAAGGTTTAGTGAAATATCAACCTTTTTTAGTGTTGACTTATTGACACAATGAGGTATCACAGACAGGGAATCATCTCCTGGATCAAGTCCATGTCAGAGGCAGACTAGTGAAGCTTCTTTTCAATGGATAGTTATTGTTTGATACCAGCCATAAAAAAGATTTACTAAGTGGGAGAATAGACTGGATCTAATTATGCACAGCTTGCAAAAACCTCAGAAGTGCAGAACGTGCTGTGAGCATATGTGAAGAAATGTAGCACCCAACATTCATGGTTTCAATATGGTATATACCATTAATATTATTCCTGGAATAGTGACTGAGGTTCCTAGAAATCTGTGGCTTTGGGCATACTTTCCCACTCTGGTCCAAATAATATGATCTATTACATCTGGTTGTAGACTGGACATTGATTTAATTCCATGTCCTAAAATACAAGCAGCAGGGAAGGAATGGATGAATGCCTCAAAATTTACAGTTGAAAAATATGATTACAGAAAAGGAGCAGGCATTTATGTTGCGTGTAAGACAATAAGGCTGTGTCTACACTGCACCCCTTTTCCGGAAAAGGGATGCAGATTAGACCAGTCAGAATTGCAAATCCGCGGGGGATTTAAATATCCCCCGCGGCATTTGCATTTACATGGCTGCCGCTTTTTTCCGGCTTGGGGATAAGCCGGAGAAAAGTGCCAGTCTAGACGCGATTCTCCGGAAAATAAGCCCTTTTCCGGAGGATTTCTGATTCCTACTTTCAAGAAATAAGAAATCCTCCGGAAAAGGGCTTATTTTCCAGAGAATCGCGTCTAGACTGGCGCTTTTCTCTGGCTTATCCCCAAGCCGGAAAAAAGCGGCAGCCATGTAAATGCAAATGCCGCGGGGAATATTTAAATCCCCCGTGGATTTGCAATTCCGACTGGTCTAATCTGCATCCCTTTTCCGGAAAAGGGGTGCAGTGTAGACACAGCCTAAGGGAAAAGACACCTCAGTATAAATGTTAGATTGAATCAGGGTTCAGTAATCTTCTATTGCAAAATATAGGAGGGATTTGGACAGTAGCTGGTTGGCAGCTTGACACTTTTAGTCTAAGATGATATCTTTCAGTGATGGGCCAAGTAGCTTCAAGTCTGGAAAAAAAATGATCTGGTTTGGGATAGGTTCCTGGTATCTTCATCCATATAGGCTAACACAGTAAGTGTCAATAGCCACTCGTGAAGTTCTGGAAAACTCTTTTGGAATTCTTTGGAAAAAAACTAACAGCAAAGAAGCCTTTATCTTTCTGAAATGGGCTGTGAAAAATGTATTAGAAGGAACAGATATGAATGTTTTTTTCCATCTCTAAACTGTAGTATCCTAGGCACTAAAAGAACAAAGCCGAAACATTTACTGTAGTAGAGTATAAACACCTCAGCAAAGTTTGCATTCTAAATAAGACGAGATACCATAATCAAGTCAAGACTAGTGGTCTCCAACCTCTTTAAGCACAAGATCACTTTTTGAATTCAAATGCAATCCAGGATCTATCTGAAACCCAAGCACCCTTGCCCTGCTTCCTTCCCTGCCCTTCTCTGACGCCTCACCTCTGCACAAATCCTTCTTCAAGGCCCAACCCTGTTGCTCATTCCATCCTCTCTTCCTCTTTCCCTCCCTTCTCTATCTTTGCTCACTTTCACCATACTGGTACAAGGGGTAAGGGCGCAGGAGGCATGGGCTCTAGCCAAGGAGTTTGGCGTGTGGGAAGGGCTCTGTGCTGATCCTGGGCAGGAGGTTGCAGTGTGGGAGCGGGTTCAGAGATTTAATGTCAATCATTATCTTTAAGTTGCAAGTCCCATCAAAGCTTCAAGAATTAAGAGTATGTTGAGGACAGTGCAAGCAATCATGTTCTTTCCCAAGGGCCATGAAGTAAGTGCATGAATAAGGGCATTCACAGATCATGAGGAGAAATATATTAGGAGGTGGTTGGGTACTTTATTTAATTAGTATCTTCTCTCCTGAGCAGGAAGTGGGACACAAGAATATAGATGATCTCACACACTGGAAAATGTTGCAAAGAGACACAATTTATAAAATTGAGGTTGAAAATATGGTTAGAAAATTAAGAAACTTTAGGCAAAAAAAAAAACAAACCTAATGTATCTACGGGGAAATCATCTGATAACAATAGTTATGAGTAGGAGACACCTGGAAAAGGAGGAGCCCCCTTACCCCTCAAAGAGCTGAGACTTGATTATATAAACAGTATAATACTCCAAGATTCTCATGTGGTAGGCACTGTACAGATAAGTACTTTAGTCTGAATCCAGGTCTTGGCTATACTGGTGTTGATCTAAAGCAGCTCCATTAACATCAGGTGAGTTACTCCAGCTTTACACAACATTACTGAGAGCAGAATGCCCTTTTTCTCTCTTTACTTGTTCATGAAGCACATAGCAAATTTTGGGTACAAGATATAAACAATCATAAAATGATTTTTTTTCTTAATATTTGTTTCAGAATTTTACTGAAGATTCTGTTCAGACTTGCTGGTAATTGTCAAGTTCAGTCTTCTTTCTTATTTTGAATCTCTGTAGCACGTTTAATTTTTCCCATTCCCCTGGTAGATTGCATTTTTTTGGTATCTTCCCAGCACTCACTGTTAAAAAGAATGTTTTGCTACTCTTCTGGCAAACTAGAATTGAGCTACAGCTTTTCAATTATTCCTTCCCTGTTTTTTTTTCTGTAACTATTTATTTTCAGACTTCTCAATATATTTGTCAAGGACAGATGGAACATGAATTTCTGTGTCTAGCTTGAGACGATACCAATCAGAATGAGGCTGCGAGCTCAGTTTTTGGTCACTAAGGAAATTTGTCTCTCATTACAGGGGTACTGGCTCTGTAAATTAATGTAAGCCTTTAGTTACCCTCTTATAGCTGTTTAGAGTAATCAGAGCTGTCACTGGGAGAGAGCTGGTCCTGGGGACAAGCAGTTTTTGGTAGAAGGAAGATTGCTATTCCTTTAAGGGCCTGTGACCAGGAGCCTGTAGATTGGAAAGGAAAAGACTCCCCACTCACCTAGTTAGCATAGACAGTTGTTGGGGTTATTAGACAGAGTTTTTAAAGAGAAGCTAGATAATTTCATGGAGGTTAGGTCCATAAAAGGCTATTAGCCAGGGGATAGAAATGGTGTCCCTGGCCTCTGTTTGTCAGAGGCTGGAGACAAACTGCTTGATCATTGTCTTCGGTCCACCCTCTCTGGGGCATCTGGTGCTGGCCACTGTCGGCAGACAGGCTACTGGGCTAGATGGACCTTTGGTCTGACCCAGTACATCCATTCTTATGTTCTAAAGATTAAGGGGGGATTCAGTTGTCTGGGTAGATTCAAAAGGTAACTTCATTCTCAAGCTCAGTCAGAGGAGCTGCTGAGAAGAAATCAGCCAGTCCCCAGCCCTATGAAGGAAGCCTGTGCAATCCCTGAATTTGAGTGATGAGTTACAGGCCAGGGATGGCAGAACTTAAAGCCACAGTCCCAGAAAGGAGGGCTGTGAAACCTCCTGAACTTAATAGTAGAAGAGTAAGGACTTAAAAGGATATATTTCTTAGAAGGAAGGCCCTCAATTGAAGAAGTGCGTGTGCGTGTGCTTACATGCGTGCGTGCGTGTGTACCAGATAGTGCTTAGTAAATTAGATTCTAAGAGAGGGGGAAGATCTTTTGTTGGAGTTTTTGGAACTCAGAGGGAAACTGAACCAGGACAAGTACCCTGACATGGCACCTGTATTACAGTCTTCTTTTTGATTATTTTTAGTTTTAGCTTCACTTTTTAGCCAGTTCTAACATGGTGACAGAACAGCACATACATCTGGACCGTCTAATATTTCAATTAAATCCTTTTTGCTGCAGTCCAATGTGTCAGTCGGAACTAACAGATTGGGAAAATGCTGATATTCCAGACTAACTAGACTCATAGACTTTAAAGTCAGAAGGGACCATTATGATCATCTAGTCTGACCCCCTGCACAGTGCAGGCCACAGAATCTCGCCCACCCCTCTTAGAATAATCCTCTCACCTATGTCTCAGATATTGAAGCCTTCAAATACTTTGAAGGCCCCAACATGCAGAGAGTCCTTCAGCTGTGATCTGTGCCCAGTGCTACAGAGGAAGGCGAAAAACCTCCAGGGCCTCTGCCAATCTACCCTGGAGGAAAATTCCTTCCTGACCCCAAATATGGCTATCAGCTAAACCCTGAGCATGTGGGTAAGACTCACCAGCCAGACACCCAGAAAGTTCCCTATAATGAATGGTCAATTAGTTACCAAGATCATGTTATTTCATCCAACCATCCCCTTATCATAGAATCATAGAACTGGAAGAGACCTCAGAAGGTCGTCAAGTCCAGCCCTCCGCTCTAGGCAGGACCAATCCCATCTAAATCAACCCGGCCAGGGCTTTGTCAAGCCGAGACTTAAACACCTCTAGGGATGGAGACTCCACTACTTCCCTAGGTAACCCATTCCAATGCTTCACTACCCTCCTAGTAAAATAGTTTTTCCTAATATCCAATCTGGACCTCTCCCACCACAACTTGAGACCATTGCTCCTTGTTCTGCCATCTGTCACTACTGAGAACAGCCTCTCTCCATCCTCTTTGGAACCTCCCTTCAGGAAGTTGAAGGCTGCTATCAAGTCCCCCCTCACTCTTCGCTTCTGCAGACTAAACAGACCCAAGTCCCTCAGCCTCTCCTCGTAGGTCATATGCTCCAGACCCCTAATCATTTTGGTTGCCCTCCGCTGGAGCCTCTTTTGAAAGAGGCTTGCAGTCTAGACATAGCCTAAGGTTCTTATTGAAGAAGCAGTGGCTGTGGTATCAGGAGGCCAACTTTCCCTCTTACAGTATTTTTGATGTGAGTAGCATGAGCAAACTAGTATGCACACTTCATGGCTTTGAGAGCTGAGCATGACATGCTAGGCCATGTCTACACTAGAAAACGGTTTCAAAATTACTAAATTTGACTTAAGAACTCCTGATTTAACAAATTCAAATTAGTGTGTCCTCACTTTGGGAAAGCATCAAAATTAGTCTGAGCCAGGCTCTGTTAATGTGGATGCACTGCCTCTGACTTAGAGTCCCAGGAAGCACTGGTGAGTAATTAGTTCAAATTACTCTAGGGAATAATTATTTTGAAATAGTTGCACCAGAGCACCCACACTGCCATTATTTTGAAATAACTATTTCAGAATTAACGTTTTTCCTGATGAAAAGCAGGAGTACTGATTTCAAATTCCATGGCCCGTTGTTTCAAGATAATGGCTTTGGTAGTGTGGATGTGTTGCTTATAAATTCAACATGGGGCGGGGGGCATTATTTTGAAATAAATTTATAGTGTAAACCAGGGCCTATAATGCTGGAGTCTATTTCTGTCATGCTCTTAGTATTCAAATTGGGTTTGAGCCTATTCTCTTTGGTTCAGTGTGATTTCAGCGAGGTTACTGATAATTAGGGCCCTATCAGATTAACAGCCATTAAAACCCATCATGACCATAAAATCTGCTTTCCCACATGACATCTGTTTTTGTGTACTTTTACCATACAGTATACAGATTTCTGGAGAGAAAAAACTGTTTTTTTTAATCGGAGAGGGAGGTTGGGGGAGTGCCCTAACGCAAAAGGATATCACATGGAAATTGTAAAGTTATTGTAGGGAGTGCAGTTACACTTGTAGAAATAGAACGAACAGAATCCTATTTGTGGAATAAAGCAATACACCATATTTATTGTAAAATGAATTCATTTGGTGTCCCTAGCTACTAAAATTGTCCACCACACACACACAAACTCGTACACACAGTTCTACAAATGAATATTTGTAGAACCAGCCTCAGTTGTTCATTTTAGTCCACTGGCGAGGCGGTCTAGACACAAGGAGGTGAGATGGGTCATGTTGATACACACCAATACTTCTGGAGAATGCTTGTAGAACTGAAAGACCCAATTCTATAGTTTTGCACCCATCTTTTTGTATGTTTTAGTCCATAGATCCTGTCCTGTCCCAGGCTACTGTATGACCATGAGTCATCATCAGTTAGCAGCAGGTGTGATTTAGATCTTTTCTTTATGAGGATTTTGTCTTTCTCTTTCTTGGTTCTTTTCGCAGGGCTCATTTCCATCTTCCTTTGGCCATCAAGGTGGTGCTAGCAGCTTGTCACCCTGACAGGCTAGTTTCTGGGACTGTTTCTTTTACACTTACCCATATTTGCACTTTTAAAATGAGATTACTGAGATACAAACTTAATTTTAAACAGATTTAAGGCAGTACAAATTTTGAAAAGGGTACTCATACCACTGATTGGGAAACACTGCCTTAGACTCACAACAATATAAAGTATCAAGAGCTTTTGTGAGTAAAACCTACTTGTAACCCATGAAAGCTTATGCTACTACATATTTTTGGTAGTTTCTATGGTTGCTACAAGACTACTTGTTGTTTTTAAAATTACAGACTAACATGGCTATCCCTCTGAGACTTGTTAATGTATAAATAGTTTAAAATGGGATTTCAGTTACTATATATATATAAAATACAACAACAGATTCTTCTATAACAACTTCCTCCAAATCCCATTCATTTAAATAGAGAAAACATTCTCCATTTTCTCACTTTCCTTTTTATTAAATCATTAACTGCTTGGTATGGAATTTATCATTGGTTAAGTGGCACATTTTTGTGAGTAGCATATCCTCCGGTAACACCCCAATAATGATAGGCATTCTAGAGATATCTAGAAATGTTAGGGAACATAAGTGGCTGTCTATTGTACTCAGCCATTAAACAACTTTCAACTGCACAGAATGATTTAAAATGTTAAGGGATACACAGCTACATTTTATATACAGGAATTAGTTACTGCAGAAACAATTTGAGGCAGATACCTAATAGGCGTCAGATAAGAAGAAACTATAGATATGTCATGATGCTCAAGAAATGGATTTAAAATAAAGTCTTTGGTCATAAATGAGACCCCTCAGTGCACAAAAGGGAGATGGAGTGATGAGAAAGGGGAGGAAGAAAGACATTAAGATAATTACTGGATCTAAGGCCAAATCTAGGAATAACAACTGTGAGGAAGCTATGCCAAGGCCTATGTGTTGGCAATTACAGTTGGGGCTGTGGTAGCTTAAATTAAACTAATCAAAATTTATTGCAATGTTAGGGAATGCTTTAATCTTAATGATTAACTAATTGAGTTGAACCATTTCCAACTTTTTTATTACAGGTTTTCCAACTCCCCTGCTTCCAGAAATATTTATATAATTCCATTTGCTGTTTTCTTTACAGATTGTACCCAAGAAGAGTTTGAACAAAATTTTAATACAAGAGCCAGTTGATTTATGATAATGACCTTCCTGCACGTTAAAGTTGAAAGTCTATTCTTGGAACACTGTTGTGCTTGCCAACCTTTTAAAGATGGTGTTAGATTAACAGAGTCCTGAAGAAAGGTAAATCCCATCCTTCCTGTTTTGCTGATGAAGTATATTGTTTGTTTTTTCCTAAGTAGGAATGAAACTCAAGCATAATGTAACTGAGAGGTGGGAGACAAGGGAATGCAGAATACTGAAGGGAAAATCTCAGTTACTGAACTCATTTTCATGACTTTCATGTTAGTCTGTAGTTGAACAAACTTAAAAAAATAACAAATAGTCGTGCAGCATCTGTGTCCACGAAAGCTCATAATACCATCTACAAATTTTGTTAGTCTCTAAGGTGCTGCAACACTATTTGTTATTTATTAAGTCATTTTCACGGGTTTCATGTAAATGAGCAGTTGAGTTCTTTACAATCAGAGAATTTAGAGGAACTACAAAGGTCCTCATTATATATAAAAGACAAATATGTGCATCTTCCACTTATAGCTTCAGAACTTCACTCACATATGTGTTATCCATAATATAACAGGCTGTCATAGTTCCAGGGGATTCCACCCAGTGTTTCAGCAAGAGCACTTACTTTCAAGTGTCACCTGCTGTTGCCTCTGGTCATAGGGACATGCCTCCCTTGCCCTTCTGACTGGTGGAATTTCAGTCTGCACAGTTCCCTGCCTACACTGTGTTAACCCCAGCAGTGATGGGCTGTCCATACTGAACCGTCTCGCTTTCTCCTTAAAGACAATTAACACATGTAATTCCTAGCTACAAGGTACCACAGAGTATTTCCTGTGAAAGCCTACTTTATTCTTACAGTTCAAACCCTACAGAGAGAACATATTTAAAACAAAGAAAGAGTTTATATAAATGCTAATAAGCTTACCAGAATTTATCCCAACCCTAACATGGGTTTTGGCAGGAGCAGTCTTTCAAATCCGTACTGTGGCAGATTCCTAGTGGTTACAAGTTCATCACAACTTCAGCTCAGAACAAGAACCCAAGCATATGGGGTATTAGAAACTTTCCAGCTGTACCCTAAGGACTGGGGGCCTCTATGGACCAGGGATCATATCCATTTGCTGGATGAGGAAGAAGGCCCTGAGCCCATTTAAAAGGACTGTTTATCCAAAAAACACTTTCTCTGTTGGTCCCTGGAGAATCTAACTTGAAGTAGTATTTGCAGATATCACCGGGGGTGGCTTTTCTCGAACTGTTACAACTTAATTGAATTTGCCTATACAACTCCTGTTTTTCCCCTTGTATTAATTTGCTCACAATTCCACAAAAACACATGCTCAATTATATTTTTAATACAATGTGTTCCAAAAGTATTAACTTTAATTCAGTAAGGTATTGCTTAATTCAGTAAACTTAATTCCATAAGATTAGTTCAGTATATTACAAATTATTGTCAGCCTGTTGCACAGACTCCCATATAAATTCTGTCCCTTTCCCTCTCTGTCCCTTAAATTATAATACAATCAGTACACTGGCTACAGGGAGAGTATGTACATGTGCTCACAGGACCTGGTTCAGCAAGACACTTAAGACTGTGTTCAAATCCTTTGTATTTCACATGAGTAAGTCCAGTGCTGAATCACGCCATGGTAAGGGACACAAGAATTAATTAACTTGTCCTCCCACTTAAATAAAAATACTTTCCCATAACCAACACCATTTTGGCAAACAAACTTTTATTGGAAAAGCAGAAACGTTGTAAGTAAAATATGCTGAGTATATTTATAATTTAGCTGTGTTAAAATTATGTAATTTTACAGGGAGGAAGGAAGGGAGACAGAAGACCTTTTAGTATGTCTGAGAGGTTCTTTTAATTTTTTGAGACTTCATGGAACTGGTATTATTCCCGAGTCAAAAAATGGGCGCTCAGAAACATTTTTTGTGAGCCTCTCAGGAGGTTGGCATGTTTTTTTAGGATCATTTAACAGTATCCAGAGAAGAAGATGAACACTAGTTGAAGACAGAATTTAATGTCTGCCACCCCCTCTCCACCTCCGGAGCATCATTAAGTTGCCTGGAGTGTTTATGAAGGCCCAGCACCAATTGCAGTGACAAATGCTAGGGCTTGGCACTTGCTTTGCTGATGAAGACAGAGTTGAGATTCAAATAACTTTCTGCTGGACTATGCGAACTTTCACTGGCAAACATTATGCAACATTTTGAGACTGTAAAAATGAAGTGAGAATGGCTTTGTCAAGCTAGATCCAAAGAGGATCTTGCTGAGGGGAGAACAGATAATAAATTATAGGGTGTTTTCAGCCATATTTAGGCACTGTGAATTGGGTGAAGAATAAAGAACATAATGTTATTTCAACTTTAACTTCATTATTAATATAGGGCATATTTTTTTCTTAAGCACTCAATGTTGGCCTAACTCTGCTTCCAATGAAGTCAGTGGAACTTTCTGTCATAGGCTTCAAAGGGAACAAATCTCATCTCATTCTGAGTACTTTTGAATATCACACCTAGATCAGGTTGTGCATGGTTCTTAAAACAATAAAGTTTTATACAGCGGTGTTCATCTTTTAAAGCAAACTTAAACATGAAATATGCTTGGCTTCTGCAGGTTCCAGTGGAGTCATGTACTGTTAGTAGTAATGAGCCTAGCTGTCTGTGGGGGAGTGAAAGTGGATGGTATGTCACACTTATCGAGATCACAACGCTCACTGAGGCACATGGTTTTTATCCCTGTTTTTGCTAATAGGAAAACAGAGGCAGAATGTTTAAGTGATTTGGCCACGGACTACAGTTGCAGAACCAGGGCTAGGTAATTCTTGAGTCTTGATCTCAAACTGTTTTGTTGCCAAATGATTAATACAAGTTGATTTTCAAAAGCTGACACTTTTTTTTGGTGAGGGACACTTCAGCTGGTCTCTTAACACTTAAATTGCCCTCTGCCTATTGACCTCTTTTCCCCGTTGGTTGTGGGCTGCTCCTCACTCACTCATAGAAAGAAGCTTGCCGTTAGATCCATTTGATACTGCTGTTAGTAGCTTTTCCAGTGTGAGCATGTTCCAATTCCATGGCTCCCTGAAAAAAGATTGTACTTTCTGAGTGATTACATTCTATTTCTTCTCTGTGTATTTTCTTCTTGAGCCTACTTAATCTTCTTTGCAGCACACAGGATTTTTTCCCCCTGTCATTCCATTAGCAGTCAGTCTGGCCTTGTCTGGCCTTATTTAAATTTGTTCACTTGCTCTCTGGAGGTGAAGGGGAGATAAAAAATGTTTGCTTAGTTTGCAAATGTTTGTGTCTCTTGCTTAAAAATTTGTTGGTATCTTGCCTTTGTAAATAGAACAGTGATTTTAAATCCAGAACTACTCTTTATGATCATGTTTCCCTGAATGTGAGAAACTAGACAAAGTTTGTCTCTGAGGAAATTCACAGATAGTCTGAAACCAGAATGGACCATTAGAACATCTAGTCTGACTTTAATATAGACCATAGAATTTCACCTAGTTACCCATGCATTAAGACCAGTAATATGATAAGATCATAATTTAAGCAGAGTGAATAAAGAGCACTCTGGTTTAGAAGGAATTGTGGCATCCTCTCTTTTGGCATTCTGACATCTGTAGTGTGGTATTTAATATTGGAGAAGATTCTAGATAGACTAACGATCATATGCTCTAATTCATCTAATGTGCTGATCATATGATACGGGGACAGTGCAGAGAAACTGGAGATCTCATTAACCTTTTCTGTCATCGTTGTTAAAAATATATCAGACTTTTACATAGCACTTTTCATCCATAGATCTCAAAACACTTCTCAAAGGCGGTAAGTTGATCTCCATTTTACAACTGGGGAAACTGTGCCACAGGAAGGTGAAGTGGCTTGCCCAAGGACAGGCAGCATATCAGTGGCATAGCTGTGAATCGAACCCCGGTCTCCTGCGCTCTAGTTCTATTAGAGTTGCCTCTAATAGGACACATTATTGCTTAAGGCAAGGGGGAAAGATTGAGATTTTACCAGTGAATTTTGCTGTGTGAAATTTCAAATGATTTATACTAATTTGCATGACATTTTGCTCAGTCCTTTTCTCATTTTGGCTTTAGGTTTTGGTTTTACTTTTTGTTTTGGTTGAAGAAAAATGTGTTTGTGTAATTAAGGATCAAGAGAGCATGACTTGCCAGTTCTTATTTGGTGCGAAGACCATTTTCGTGACTAAGCACTACTTTAAGACTAAGGAGATCTGGATTCATTCTTCTGCTTGGCCACAACACACTGTGTGACCATAAGATGATCTGTGCCCCTGTTCCCCATCTGTAAAACGGCAATGAGATTAACGCGTCCTTTTTTCTACCCTTTGACTGTTACAGCTGTTTAGAAGTCTTCAGGGCAGGGATTCTGTGACTATGTTTATGTGCAGGGTTATGTTTGTTTATGCTCCGGATGGTGGACTCATATCATACATGAGCCTTGTAAATCAGCGGTGCCGGAGCAGTTTTTGGAGTAGGGTTGCTGAGCTGCAGTTTCACCCGTGTCTGAGCTTCTCACTGCCCTCTAGAACTGGGACCAGTGACAGAGCTCTTGGGTGCAGGGCCAATGACTGGGTGGGTGGCACCTGGAGCTGGAAGTGAAACCCATGGGCCTGAGCAGCAGGGGCATGGGGCTAGGAAACCCAACACCTGGGAGTACTGCAGTACCCTGTGCATCCCTACTTTTCATGTCTATGCTGTAAATACTACTGTGCTAACTTTTTTTTTTAAAAAAAGCTCAGTTTTCCAATAAAACATGTGCCTTTCTACACAATCCCGTCCCAAGCACTAATCAGAACTAGCTGCTTGCACGCTCTCCCCACGCCTCTGAAATTAACTGGCTTGATCCACTGGGGGATGTATAGAAGGATACTGGAAAGGAGCTTTCTGCTGAAAACCAGGATCTTTTTGTGAGTCAGGACGCTGGCGAGGGCCAGCTGGAAAGCCATCCTCTTGCCCTGCAACAATGGTGTCTGATTCCTGCCCTGCATCAGCTAAGCCCAAGTCGCAACTAGAAACCCAGGCCAAGACTGATCCTCTGGAGGGATCATTGGTACATAAATAACTGTTTATAATTATCATCGTGGTTGACAGGTGTGAGCTAGGAGTCCCCACGTCCCTCCTGTTGCATCCCTTGTGCTGCTTCAAAATGGCAACCCCTGCATGGTAGAGCCACAGTCTACCCTTCTCCTGTGGCAAATTCAAACATAATTATCTTACCCATTACAAAGATAGCTTCCCCAATTATCACCTCTAATGTCATTAGCTCACAGACATTTACCTCCCTCCCTTCCCCCTCTCCATCCCTTCCCCTCCCCCTTGCATCCCCCTTCTGTTCTGAAATTTTATTTGTCCTTTTCATATGTGTTCATTTTTTTAAATTGTATCCTTTGGTATATATGGTTGTGACAATTTTCTTCCACTATTTGATCTGAGGAAGTGGGTCTGGCCCACGAAAGCTCATCACCTAATAAACCATCTTGTTAGTCTTTAAAGTGCTACACAGTCCTGTTTTTTCTTTCAGCTGCACCAGACTAACACAGCTACATTTCTACCACTATAAAAAAAGCACTCATTTATGCAAAGTTGAAGAGAGTATTGAGATACTACTTAGAGGAAAAGAAAATGGATCAGTTGTTGTTATTTATGTGAGGTTGAAGTACACACTGCAAGCCCAGTCAATGCACAAACATTCCTTCCTGCAGAGGTGGAAATTTCCTGTAATATGCATTTCAACTGACAATCATTGTAGGACACTGTATTTCTCAATGCTTTCTCCTGTCTGCAGAGGAAAGGGGAGAGTAAGTGGAATTTAGGACTGAGAAATTGCTTGCTTTTTTTTTCTCTCACTGTACAGAAACATCTCCCCCAAGACAGCTTGCAAGCCCTTTCAGGTCCTGCAGTGCCTCTGAGGGAACATCCTCATGAATAATTTCACAGTGTATAGTATCCATCTGCCCTTTGCCTTTTTGAATAAGACCATTCTCTCCTCCTAGTCACCCACCTCAGTCTAAGATTACCAAGAGTCAGGTCAGTCTGAAGGGAATGTAGAAAAGATTACTATCTCGCTTTCTCTGTAGGTCCTCTCTAACTTTTCTTTTACTGCTCTGACACAATAATGGCACCTTCAACACATAAAGCAAACTGCAAAAACAAGACTGGACAATAGCTACAACCACCCCGTTCCCTCCCATCCCTAACATTGTGAGGGCATCTCAGAGGGGTAGCTATGTTAGTCTGTAATTTTAAAAACGAGTGGTCCTGTGGCACCTTAGAAATTAACCAAAGTATATAGAATCATAAGCTTTCCTGTGCAAAACCCATTTCATCTGATGAAGTGGGTTTTGCCCAGGAAAGCTCACAATTCCATATACTTTTAAAGCATATAGTGTACTAAGAAGACTGAAGTCCAAATAAAGCTAGCACCTATCAGCCATGCAAATCAGTTAGCATCTCTGAGGTTATCTGAAAGAATGGGAGTCTCACGGAGGAAAAGTCACACATATGAGTTTTCGTTATTTATTTATTTATTTATTTTTGGAGAGGAGTTTTCTATAACTACTTGTCAGGGATATGAACAATAAATGTCTGTTCTATCCCCTACTCCTACAATCACAAGCGCCTGCAATAGCCAGACCAGCAAGGATAGGGCCTCTGTGTACTGCTGACAGGCTGGCCAACCTGAGGAGCAGAGAAAAGATGACTTGGGGTGAGTTGTTCATAGAACTAGACACTCTGAAAAACCAGGCTGGCTCTCTGGGACATGAGGACCCAGAGAGAGAAAGAAAAAGCATCTCAGGGAAGTGGCCAAAGACAGGGTCACAGTGGCCAGAGAGAGTGTGGCCAAGAACAGCATCGCCATGGTAATGAGACATGGAAAAAGATAGAAATGTGACACTATCAACATGCCCTTTTGCAAATTATATTCCTGCTAGGTCAGCAGGCCCTGCCACCCCATAATTTATTGGTTAGACATATTCCCAGATACAAAGATATTGGCTTCATTAAAACTTTATTGGGTTTTTATTGTACTTTCATAGTAAATCCATTTACAACACATCCATTATGGGTCATCATGGCATTTAACACAGAAAATCCTTTTAAATAAGGCTGAAATAATTCATAGGCTTTTAAAGATGCACATAGGGAACATTAAACTTTAACCAGCCACATACCTCTGTGTTCAAAACACTCCTGCTCCCACAGCTAAAATGTTTAGGCATGAAACTCATTGGCAGATGATTCTGGGAAGGCCAAAAGTATAACTGGGTTAAAAAAAGAATTAGATAAGTTTATGGAAACTTCTGGCAGTGAGAGGTTTAGGGATGCCTGAACACGGGTTGCCTCACTGACTATTTGAGCTAAAAGCCATTGATGTACCTAGCTTCCATGAACTTACCTAATTCTTTTTTGAACCCAGTTATACCATAGGTTCCAAGATTAGCTGTTTCAAGAAGCACTCATTAATGTCCCCAAACTTAATCTCTGCATCCCGTCCTGAGGTGACATGTACCCAGTCAAAATGGGCATAGTTGAAATGCCCCATTACACTGGTCTACAATTTTTTAGAAGTCGTCTGCTTCAGAGATAAAATGTGCTATTTATTATGTATTTTGATGTGCTGAATTCAAATATGACAATTAAAACAACTGATTGGCTACTGTTTCCAAGATATTTAAGTTTTTACATTCTACACAACATACATAGATGTAAATAGATAGTAGAGTTTTAATAATAAGTTGTAAACCTAGGTCTTTTCATGTGTTTATGGTTGCTTTACATGATAATATTTCATCTGTCCTGTTTATGTAACACTTTAAAAATCAGCAAAAGGGTTATATAAATAAAATTTATTATGAAACAAAAGGCAAAATGTATTATGTACATAGTTTAGTCCTATTCAGTGTCTACTCGGCGCTTCTTGGCTTGTCTTTTGTATTCATTAAATGGAGCATCTCTTGTCACTGTCCAGCAATAGTCTGCAAGCATTGATGGGCTCCATTTGCCCTGATAGTGTTTTTCCATTATTGCAATGTCCTGGTGAAATCGCTCGCCATGCTCGTCGCTCACTGCTCCGCAGTTCGGTGGAAAAAAATCTAGATGGGAGTGCAAAAAATGTATTTTTAGTGACATGTTGCAACCAAGGCTTTTGTATGCCTTAAGGAGGTTTTCCACCAACAACCTGTAGTTGTCTGCCTTGTTGTTTCTGAGAAAATGTATTGCCACTAAGTGGAAGGCTTTCCATGCTGTCTTTTCCTTGCCACGCAGTGCATGGTCAAATGCATCATCTTGAAGAAGTTCATGAATCTGAGGGCCAACAAAGACACCTTTATCTTAGCTTCACTTAACCTTGGAAATTTTCCATGGAGGTACTTGAAAGCTGCTTGTGTTTTGTCCATGGCCTTGACAAAATTCTTCATCAGACCCAGCTTGATGTGTAAGGGCGGTAACAAAATCTTCCTTGATTCAACAAATGGTGGATGCTGAGCACTTTTTTCCTCCCAGGCTCCAATGACTGTCGGACTGGCCAATCTATCTTGATGTGGTGGGAATCTCTTGCACGACTATCCCATTTGCAGAGAAAATAGCAGTACTTTGTGTATCCAGTCTGCAGACCAAGCAAGAGAGCAACAACCTTCAAATCGCCACAAAGTTGCCACTGATGTTGGTCATAGTTTATGCACCTCAAAAGTTGTTTCATGTTGTCATAGGTTTCCTTCATATGTACTGCATGACCAACTGGAATTGATGGCAAAACATTGCCATTATGTAGTAAAACATCCATGACTTCTAGGAATAACATGATGCAATTCATATCATGTATGACGCAATACCAGCTTCAGATTGCATCATTCATTGTTTTGCCTAAAAAGCAAGTACTGTCCAAACCCAGTCATAGATTTATTCATAGATCCAGTCAAAGATGTATTTTAGTCATTTCTGGTTTAAATTGAGATCCCTTCCCTTTATAACTCACTTATCCTCCGCCATTCGCAAGTCAAGGGTCGTATATACTGACCCAATAGCATATCTAGAGCCAATCAACAATTTTAAGCATCATTTTCGTTCTCAGTGACCCAGAATTAGTAAAGTTTGACTACATTTATTTCAGAAGCATTTTGGCTGTAGAGCAGTGTTATTACTGAATTCTCTGTTGCTGTAGCTTCTCACTTCACCCTCAATATTTCACAGTCACCAACACCATCTTGGTAAGTGGTGCATTCTTGTTATTCAAGCATGGCATTTCTAGCCCTATTCTATAACACAGTTTGAGTCATTTAAGGTTTTTTCTACATTTGAGTATAATCTTTCTTTGACATCTATTGCCACTCCCAACCAACACAACCTACTTTCATTCCTTTATACATCTTGTTATTCTTGTGTCCCACTGTTTATCATTGTTCCTCCAATTTCATTTCATACCAGGCATTCAGGCTCAGCATCTGAGTTTTATATAAGCTGACCAAAAGCCGGGAGTCTGGGGGGCTTTTTCTTTATATATCCTGTAATGAGCAATCTCTTCTTAATGTTTCCTATTGCACTTTAAGATAGTACAGTTTCAAACAGCAATATGTTAAAGCACACTTGGGCAATGGCTCTCAACCTTCCCAGACTATTGGGGTCTGAATTGTCTTACGTGCCCCAGATTTTATCTCACTTAAAAGCAATTTTCTTACAAAACCTGACACAAAAATACAAAACCATTACAGCACCCTATTATTGGAATATTGCTTACTTTTTCATTTTTAATTTTTTCATTTTTATAATTATAAAATAATTGGAATATAAATAATGTACTCACATTTCAGTGTCTAGTAAGCATATAGAGTGGCATAAGCAAGTCTTGTCAGTATGAAATCTTAGTTTACACTGATTTTCCTAGTGCTTTTTATATAATCTCATGTAAAAGTAGGCAAGTGTCTAGATGACTTGAAGCACCCCTCTGTGTACCCCAAGGGAACACATCTCTGGTGTTTTGCACTAGCTAACTTTTTAGTGCACACCATCTGGTTTATACAAATCATAACTTCATAGTCTGTTTACTGCTACATGAGACAAACCCTTAAATACAAGTCGCCATTTCTGGTGTTTTTTTCTGGTGTTTCTTGGATAAGCACTAATTTCACTTTTTTGTATCAGGGGTGTTTCATCTGTGTCTGTTAGTTCCAGTTTTTGGCTGTAAGTCCTAAAAGTACATCAGCTTCAGTTGTAATTATATATGAGAGCAGCTCAAGCTTATGTGAACCTATATACTATATCTGGTTTAGAGAAAAAGAAATCAGAAAATTTAAAGTGGAGGGCCATCCATATACTGCTAACTCTGCAGAGCATATCATACTGTGGCCTTAAAATCTCTTTGATGTTGCAGTTAATGGATCTTCTTTATACTCTACCCAAAATGGTGCATTTGGTTCTTTAATGTTCAACAGGATCCATGCCAGCGGGTTGTGAACTGGAAAGCCCTGGAGTAGAGAGAAGGCAACACAGAGCACTGCACTCTGGAATCTTTGAGAGAAAGGAGAGAAGCCATGTCAGAACTGTAACTCCTCAAGAGCCCGTAGATTAATAAAATAATTGAATTTGAGTTATTCTGTTATTTGAAACAAGCATGGGCATCTTTTTCTCGTTATTCACTAATGAGAAGACAAGTCCTGGGTAACAATATAGTCTCTTTTCCCAAGTCTGAAGCTGAAATGATTGAGATCTGCAAAACTAAGGATGACGTGGATTACTCCATCATTACTAATCCCATCCCCCTCATGCAAAGATTCATAGTAAGGTTGTGTTAAGTAAGAAAGTTCAACAAGTTACACCAATTCGAACTAGTGGTTTGCATGTGTAGCCGCTATTAAAGTTAATTCGAACTAACGGCTGTTAGTTTGAATTAACTTTGTAGTGTAGACATACCCCTAGGTATTAGCTGGGTTGGATTAATTAGTAGGTTGTACCAGGAGGAAGTGGTGTGGATTATATAGAAGGCTAAGAGTTTAGGTGGTAAGAGGAGAGCAACAAGGTGCATGTAAGAGGGGAGGGGGACCCAAAGGAATCCTGCTCTCCCACCTGCCTGACCACCCTGGATCTGGAACAGAGTTAGGGCAGACCCTGAAAATCAGATGATTGTAACTGGTGTGAAACAGGTGCCCACTGTGTATTAAGTTTGGACCTTGAGAGAGAGAGAGAGAGAGAGAGAGAGAAACTTGTGAGCACAAAAAAGAGGACTAAGCATGAGCCCAGAAGTGATGAGAGACTATTTTGGTTTACGACTAATGTGAAGATTGTTTTGTTGGTCTCTGTCCCCTTGTGGGGTGGAGATGTAAGCAGAGTTGAATGTGAGTTGGCCAGAGGGCCAAATCAACTGAACAGACCACCTGAGCCAAGAAGGGAAACAGAGCGAAGTTGTAATGCCAAGTCCTCCTGGGAGGGGACATGCTGGTGGTGAGTTCCCCCAAGACTGTCACAGACCCACCTACCTTCCATCTTTAACCACCATTCTTATGTATCTTGAAGCACAGTTAGTACCCGGGGGGGAGGGAGGGGAGGGAGAGGAGAGAAGCCAGTGTGAAAGAGCTGTGGCACAAGAATGGAGAGAGGGACTAAATAATCAAATCTTCCTCCCTCTTGTCCCCTCACTCTATTTCCAGAGCTCATGGTCAGTAAATTCCATGATTGTTCTAAATCATGCAGAAAAGAAAGGAATTGATTGTGTGTAGTTATGGATCCACTGGCAAGACCCTTTACCTATGCCCAAAAGTTCTCTTTGCTTGGGATTGTAGTCAAAATCCTTGGTGGACTCTTGCCTTCGTGCTTAGTGGAACTCCTTCCGGGGCCTTCTGTTGTCGTTACTTGAGCTGGAAAATCTGTCTCCAAGTACCTTTGTCGGTGGGAGGAGGGCTGGAAAATATAAACTGACTCAATTAAAGAAAAACAATGAGTCCTCTGGCGAGAAATTAGTAAGGAATACGTTTTAGGGTTCATACAGTTCTAATGATTGCCACCTGGGTGGATTATGTGCAGAAGAGTAAAACATAAAGGGAAAGTAAGTGAAAACAAAACTGCAGCAGTGTGGTGGTGATCTCTGTCGGGCAGGATACTACATCAGTGTCACGAGATTTTTTTCAGTGCTTCCCTCCCCCTAGTTAGTCTTCAGCTTCTTGAGGTGCAGACCGTGATGCAGACTTTACTAACCACAGTTATTAAAATCAACAAGCTGACAAAACAACTTGCCTAGAACATTAACCATCTCTGAAAATTAGAACTGAATTCTTAAGTGCCAGACATCTTTGGAAACTGTCCAAACTTGAAATGGCTACAAGACATTAGCAATGCTCAGAGACCCAGCTACAGTGCTTCTCAGCTTGGTGGCTTAAATCCATTAGACATGCTTAGACATCTGCTTGTTTTAATAACCCTTTCACCCTTTTTCATAAGGCTTGAAGTCCATTAGTAATGGTCAAAATGAGGATTAAGAAACCCAATCCGCATCTGTTAGTCCAGACAGCTGAAAAATGAACTTGCAGATATGTTCTTCACTCTTTCCTAAAGAAATCTGTTAAACAAATCAGAAGTTGAATGATAAAAAGTTTATGGATTGGTGCCCTTTGTCAGTCTGATGCAATATAATTATTTGATGTGTTTATTTGTCTACATAATCACTGTACTGCCAATGTCCAACTCATTGGCTCGTGAAAAACACTTGATCACATTTTGCAAGAAAACACTAAATTAATTATCATTTCTTTCTCTCTAGAACTCCAAATTAAGAAAGATCCGTATCTTTCGTCATTGTGATGACAAAATTCTGTGTCTCAATAATCTTTTTAATCTGGCTCAGATAGTGCATGAAAGTTCTCAGGAGTCGTGCACTGCCAAATATTGTAATGTCTCTGCATTGCCAGACCTAGCATTGTGGAAATGTAGTTTACTTGGACTACACCAGAATTAGATGAGGTTTAGGTGAGGTTTTCAGTTCTTAGTCAAACCTAATTATCTGTCCTGATGAGGCGCAAGGGGAAATTAATGGATCTAATTGAGTCAAAGAACTTGGAAGGATAAACAAATTACGTCAGGAACCACAATCTTCTCTGAGGTTGCCACACTGAGGCTGTGTCTAGATTACATCCCTCTTTGGACAGAGGAATGTAAATTAGGCACTTTGAATTTGCAAATGAAGCCGGGATTTGAATTGCCGGTGCTTCATTTGCATAATCACGTAATGGCGCTCTTTTGAAAAAGCGCTATTTCGAAAGTAAAACTGTGGTCTAGATGCAGTTCTTTTGAAAAGGGAAGGCTTTTTTGAAAAATCCTGTAAAGCCTTCCCTTTTCGAGTATTGAAGTTTACAGAATCTTTCGAAAAAGCTTTCCCTTTTCGAAAGAACCATGTCTAGACTGTGGTTTTACTTTTGAAATAGCGCCATTTTGTGATTATGAAAATGAAGTGTGGGAAATTCAAATCCTGGCTTCATTTGTAATTTTGAAGTACTTAATTTACATCCCTCTGTTGAAAGAGGGATGTAATCTAGACATAGCTGACTTCAATGCAGCAACAATGAATACACATGATGCAAAGATTCTGTATTGTTTGGTAATGTCGACATTAACATACAATTGTAAATGTGCACACAAGTTGACTTCTATAAAGAGAAAACTTAAGCTGTTGACATATACAAAGTTGAAAGTGTTTCATATTTGCTGTTAACCTGTGCCAATCTTTTTTTTAAATGCAAAGGACTTACCCAGATTCAAATTTAGCTATCCAAGATACAGATTGTAGAGAGCTCAACTACAGAGACACATTATCTGCTATGGTGGTGATAACTGAATCCGTGGTGATTACAACCGGTGACAGAGTTGGATTCTGATCTCTATTGCATTGTCTTGACATGCTTGCAATTCCACTGACTTGAGTAGAGTTACTCCTGATTTTCAAGAGTAAATGGGAACATGATCAGAATCAGGTCCATTTATGATTCTTTTTGGTATCCACTCCTTCTCGGAGAGTATCATTACGTATTTTATTTCTGTGTCTCATTGCTTTCCTTTGATCCACCATTTCTTTGCATTTCCCCATGGCTCTTTCTTTCCATTGTTCCTCTTTGTCCAGTTTATTGGTGTCTGGTTAACTATTAAAAAAGGCAGTTGAGCTTCTTGCAAGACTTTCTATTCCTGGGGAATAGATTCAATTGTTGATCTCTTTACAGAGAGATTTGTCAAGACTGTCCTGTATGTTCAAGTCCGACAGGCTTACAAAAGTCATTGCCATATTTCTATCAAGGAATTCCTGGTTTGGCTGGATATTTTCAAATGTCTAATTGTGAACCCTTCTGCTTGTTCAATAAGGAGTCTACTTGAAAAACTCTGTAGTAGGATTTCGCTTTTCAAATCCATCCGCTCTTGACATTATATAGAGTCCCTCTTCTTAACTTTCAGTAGCTGCTCACTTCAGGAATGCCTCCAGGTTGGAAAATGGGTTAATATTTACTTCACAATTTTGCTCTGATGATGATGATCCATTAAATCTATGGGACAGTGTAGTGAAGTGAAATAATTTATAGAGGTGCTTGACATGTTATCAAGTAGGTAGTAAATAATTCAAGAGTATCAATGTGGCTCCTATAGTAGGTGTGCATATTTCTTATGAGCATGAGATTGGAAACTTTTGTACTGCCATATCTGTTGGGGTCATGTATACCCTATGCCTCCTTGTGCGCACATATCAGAGTTCCTTCCTACAGTTCCTTCTGTGGCAGTAAAATGGAACATGCTGAGCAACTGAGCCATGAGGTTTTTAGCCTTGGGTAAAACTTCATAATTTTTTCCCCAGCATTTCCAGAACTCTCTTATCCATTGATAGTCCAATTTTGTTCATGACAATTCCTCCTCTTGACTGAATGTTGATACTCAGACCGCCTGTATATACCCTCTTATACTGGATGCCTTAACATGGCATTTTCTAAATCTGCAGTCTTTAAGCCTGGTCCTTCCTGCAATGGATTCATCCCATTGTAAGATACCTCTTCTATTTGAGAGACCTATATACGGTATCAGATAGGTTCTTGACATGCTGGTCATTTTCATGAAGGATGTGCAAATTACAAGAGGCCCAGATGAAATTTCATCTACAGCAGCAATCTACGAATGGCTCTTCAGATTTGAAGATGCCAGGCATCAGAAGCCAGTAACCAGATAAACTGACTTCCAGCTTCCTGAAGTATCCTGTCTAGCACATTCAGTGCTGAAGAACAGCACAGAGAAAAGACCTGACAACAATTTTACCTCTGCCACTGAAACCAGCAACATCACTGCTGAAATCAATGCCAAAGTATCTGATAATGAAGGTTGGCACTGAGAGTGTTCCCCCACAAACTGAGTCTGATTCTTCAGACAGAGCTCAGTGCCTTCCTGCAGGAACCAACCACTTTGGAGAGAAAATCACTTCACCTACACCACATTGAGGGCTAACCTACTATTTTGGCATCTAGTAAAAGCTTCATAGCAGGCAACCCCGGTATTGGCAAAACAAACATCCTTTGACTTTCCCAACTGCAGCCAATGTAAGGCCATCTAGTGTATCCTTGAAAGAACTGGAAATGGCTTTAGTACTGGGGTATCTTCTGGTGCAGATCCCAGAACCAGGGGTAACTTGGTGCCCCTCTCAATCACCGGGACACACATTTTTGCTACCTTGAGCAGACACCACTCTCCTCTGTGATCTGTGACCTGGCACCATAGACCAGTGGTCTACAACCTTTTTACACCCAAGATCACTTTTTAAGTCTCAGAACAGGTGAAGATCTACCGTCCCGCCCCTTCCTTGAAGTCCCGCCCCTTCCTTGAAGCCCCGCCCTCTCTATTCTCCTGTCCATCACTTGCTATCCCTAGCCCTTATACGCTCTGTTAAACAGTTTATTTTTAAATTATGCAATATATAAAATTAAAATCACATGTTTATAGTTATGAAATAAATGGTCTGTTTTTAATTCATGCTATTTAAATGTCAAATGAAGCATTTACAATTATACATTTTGTTCTCTGCTATTTTGTAAATCTAAAATCAAGTATTGATAATTATATATTTTTTCTTCCAATAACAAAGTGTCAGTGTGACACCTGTGACTGAACAGTGGCTCCAGCACAGCTGGAGCTAGACGCAGCCTCCCTGGGCTGAGCGCATGGCAGCCGAGCTGGAAGAAAGAGAAGTGGCTGCCCAGCCAGCTGGCCATGGCGCTCAGCCAGCATGCACCAAGCTCCATGTGGGCAGGCGCAGAGGAGAAGCCACCTATCAGCTGGATCGCGGGGCAGCCTCTTTCAGCTGAAAGCCACAGTCAGCTGGCTGGGGTGTTTCAGCCCTCCGGACCTTCCAGCTCCCACCATTCCTCGCAGCTACTCACCTGTGTTGTTGCTCGGTGAGTAGCTGCTCCTCAAATGAGGAAATCTAATCTAAATGTACTGCTCAGGCGCGCAGTTCAGAGAGGGCTCGAGCTACTCTTAGAGTCCCTGAGATCACTGAAAGGTCGCGATTTACTGGTTGGTGACCACGGCCATAGACAGATCAGCCATATCTATACATTATGATGCCCTGGCACAGCTGAGCTTATTAGATTCTGCCATCATTGCTTTATCTAGGAGCCAGACAAGTACCATCACTAAAATTCAGGGGGAAAAAATCTACTCCTGGTGTTTCCTTATTCCAATGACAAAAGGATGTCTTTATTCTAACCTACATCTGGGGAGATTCGACAACTAAATACACTGCCAAGGAGTCAGGGTGATAATGTTTCCTTTAGCCACTCCCTCTTTTCAAGCTCTTCATGACTTTTGATTTTCTGCTGGTGAAGTTCCATATAGCTCTCCACCCAGCCCATGGGCCTTATCTATGATTTACCGTGTCTCAACAATTCACAATATTGGATACTATCTTTTGGACTCCTCATGACACTGAGTGTTGCCAAAATACCTGGCAGTGGGGTCGGCACATATGAGGAGAAAGAGCATCCATGTCTACCTGTACCTGACTGACTAACTTATCAATGAAGCTGGTCCCAATAGGAGGCTGCCACAGTCCCAACTAGGACTTCTTGTGACCTATTAGTGTTTCTCAACTTTATTTAAAGTACCCCCTTTAAAAAAAATGTACACCCAGTACCTACAATTTTCAGACATAATGTTTTTTTCTACCATTGCAACCCATTTGTTTAAACAACTTAATCATAACTGATTGGTTGGAAGAAATTGCTTATAGGCAATAAACTTGCCATCGTACTTGATTGTGCAAAAATGATAAAAAAATTAGATGAGCATAAAATAAGTCTAATTTTTATTCATACATATACATATGTGCATATGTATATATTTTTATACAAACATCAATGAAGAGTGATTAATAAAATTGCAAAAAAAAAGTTATAATTAATTTAATGCATAATCTGAGCTTGTTTGGATGAAATCAAATTTTCAAACCTAGGTTTCAAACTGCTGAGGGCCATAATTAAATCATTTTCTGGAGACATACAATTTTTTTAATTTAGTTTTTAATTGTCATAGCCAAAAAACTAGCCCCCCATAAATAGGTTGATGCGAATGGGAGGAGTTCTGAGAGAGACATGTTACTCAGTTGTTTATATACACCTTTAATTTTCTGTTAGAACATGGCAAGTCACGAAGTCCCACACCTTGCATCTTGAGTACACTATCAGTAGAAAGATCAAAAAGTTACTCCTTCATTACCAGAACTACTTGACCTATTTGAAACGTGTGTTTATTAGAAGCAAAATGGCTGCACTTATGTACATTTTGTGTAACATGTAACATCTCAACGTTATCCAAGGTGATGGCAGTGTGGAGAGCCACTGTTAACCATTGCAAAATTCAAACACTCATCAAACATCACCATATCGTAAACAAACAGACTTGACTGTGTTGCCCTAAACACAACGGTAAAATGGTCTTCTGGCAAAGAATTGTAAGGTGGAAGCGCATATCACTCTATGTAATACAACCGAGGGATTAAAGGAGTTGACAGATTGAACTGAGGTTTGCCTATTGATAACATGCAAGTAGCTGGTGGGAGATGAAATTTTTGGATATAAAAGTACAAAAATAACACAGCGCTGTGAAACTTAAAACAAAAATTCAGTTTTCTCCAAATTTCAGTTGTGTTGATGTACCCCCCTCCCAGACTTCTCTCAAGTACTCCCAAGGGTACTTGTACCACTAGTTGAGAAACACTGAGCTATGAGAAGTTGCCTATTACACTATCATAAATGATAGAGTTCATAGGAGCCAACATAGTCTCAATTAGCAAGAGCTTACTTCCTAGAGGAAAATTTCTGGTCTCACTGACCAATGACAAATGATTTACAATGAAAGCTGGTGTACATGTCTGAGTCTATTAGGCTGCATATTGGCAGGAATGCCCATGGTGTATGTTGTGTATATGTGATAACACTGGTTAGACTCCATTTGTAATTGTTATAACCAGGGGCGGATATACGGTAGGGCGAATGGGGCGGCCGCCCCGGGCTCCGCGCTTCAGAAAGCCCCGCGCATGCGCCGTGGCGCCGCTGCGCATGCGCCGTGGCGCCACTGCGCATGCGCCGTGGCAAAGGGGGGCCCCATGGAATTATGCTGCCCGGGGCCCCGAAAAACCGTCATCTGCCCCTGGTTATAACTATGGCTGGGATTGCTGTATTCCCCATTCAACCATCACATAAGAGCCAATCTTGCCCCCAAGAGTTCTTTCAGAACTGATTTTGTGGCTGGTCCCTTAGAATGTATGAAAGATTATTACCTTCTGTGCCCCCTCCTGATTAGGGACATGCTCCCCTTATGGACTTCTTGGGGTGCCCACCTGAACCATCTGCAAATTCAAGGCAGCTGGCCCCTGGATATTTATGTATGAACATCCTGGAACTTATACATTTGTGATGAGTTATATAAAGAAACAAGGAGGTGCTCAGCCACTGCTTTCCAAAGCTCCTATTGGCTGGGAAGGCAAACTGCAGCCAATGGGAGCTGCAAGTGACTGTACCTTTGAATGCTCAGGTAAATAAAGCATCTCGTGGTCTGCCAGTGTCTGGGCCATACACCCCTTATTGCCCACCCCTAGTTTAAGAGCTTAGAGTCCTATTTTGGAATTATTTTGTCTAGAGATGATGTTATGGTGGGGTAGGTTGCAAATTAATGGAAAACATTTACTGTTCATGATCCTGATTAGCAAAGTATGTGCCTAACTTTAAACACATGAGCACTGAATATGCCTAAGTTTCTTACTAAATCAGAGCTTACTTGTATCATCACTTGTGGTGGATGAACTTCAAAGAAGTTCCAGCGTTTAAGTCCCCAGAAGCTGAGATACTTGTGTGAACTTTATTAGAAGAATTATCTTAACCTCAAGTCTGGAAAGGTTGCCTGTTGTGAAAGTCTGGTGAGAACAGGATATCTCTTGAAACATCCTGTACTGTACTATTACTTCCAGTCTATTCCAGCTGGCGCCAGGAAGTGAAGCATATGCCAAAAATAAAAATAATAGAAGTTATCTGAACTCTTTTGAATCCCTAAAGGTTTGATTCAGGTTTTTGGATATAGGATCAGGTTGCTTCTTACTTTATTTCAGTCAGTTCATACATTTTATTTAGTACAAAACAATGAATAGTTTACTGCAAGTGACAGCTTAAAAAATATAAAAGGTATTCATTTTCCCAACTGTCACAACGTTAGTTCCTCATGCTGCAGTGTATACTTGCAAGGAGGGGAAAAGATTTGAATAATTACAAACCAGTCAATATTTTCAAATCAGCCAATTTCTATGCCTGGTCAATAGCTAGATCTGGGTCAAACACTGAATTAGTTCCTCATCCTTTGCTCCAAAACAGTGCAACATCACCAGGCTGACATATAGCACAAACAAGTCTGGTTACGCTGTCTGTTTTCTTTCATAATGAATGTTGTGCTGTTGGCACATTCAGCCTTGTTATATAAGGCTGTCCTTGATGTCCAGTTCAGTCCATCGGTAACACTTCTGTGTAATATCTACCAACATTTTGTTTTATAAAATAATTGTTTTCTGGGTGCATATTGCTGGTTACGTATTAGGCAAACATCCATTTATCTCACTCTCTTTCCACCCTTGCTCTTTAATAGAAGTAGTCAAAATCCCTCATACACATAAGGTAAAATCCTGAGCCAACTGAAATCAATTGCAAAACTCCTATTGACTGCAGTGTATCAGAATTTTACAGAGAGTTTGAATTTTAAGTAATTCAAAACTCTTCCATATTCTTTCACTTTTTTTTGTCTCTACCAGAAGGCATTTGAAACAACTATTGCAACAATATATGAAGAGTGCATTCTCCATCATTGACAATTTTTTAAATTTGTGTTTGGGTGTTTTTCTAAAAGATGTAATCCAGGGGTTATTTTGGGAAGTTCTATGGTCTGATCTACACAGGACATGAGACTAGCTGATCACAATGATTTCCTCTGGCCTTGGAATCTATAAAAATGGGTAGGAAAAGTGTTCCCTGCCTCTGTTTCTAGGGGCAGGTAGATGAACACAAGGATTTGAAAGGAATAACTAGTAGTCTGTGCACTTTGTTAAAGGCGGAGGATGCTAGTTGACTCTTCATAAAAAATAATAATCTGTACAGTGCTGATAAACCAGCCCTGGCTACTGACTTTTCAATTGAGGGACAGTGATTGAGGCATAGTTAGAGAGAAGTTTCTTCTGTAGTCAATCTGTGGAACTCCTTGCCAGAGGAGGCTGTGAAGGCTAGGACTATAATAGAGTTTAAAGAGAAGCTAGATAATTTCATGGAGGTTAGGTCCATACAAGGCTATTAGCCAGGGGATAAAATGGTGTCCTTGGCCTCTGTTTGTCAGAGGCTGGAGAGGAATGGCAGGAGACAAATCACTTGATCACTGTCTTGGGTCCACCCTCTCTGGGGCACCTGGTGCTGGCCACTGTCGGCAGACAAGGTACTAGGCTAGATGGACCTTTGGTCTGACCCAGTATGGCTGTTCTTATGTTCTTTTAAAGTTGCTAAAGGTTGTGTATCTGTGAGTTCATTAAAGAACTTTAAAATGAGGGAGGGTTTTTACTGTATGATTCAGATCAGCCATATTGGCTCCTTTCTTGGACTTTTGGGTGGTGATATTTGGTGATGGTGGCTTGGGGAATATCCAGGTTTTTCTCCTAGTGATATAGTTTACTGTTATTTAGTAATTATTATTACATGAAATTCTAAAAGATCTCTTTTCCATAGTTCCTGTGATAGCTTTTTTTTTTTCTACAGAGTATAAAAATATACAATTTATTTGGATTCTTCTGTCATTGGTTCTTTTTGATAAGCCTCTTCAGATGGCTTGTGCTGAGGTGCTTACACACAACCACTGTATAAATAATGTCCTTATTACCAATACAAGGCATGTTCATAACTGCATAGCTGTTGTTAGGATTAGGTTTGAGACAATCTTTCAGTTGTGATCCAGAAACCATACTTGTTGTTAGGGGTGCAATTATAACCAGTGTATAAAATAGTTAATAGTTAACCTCTTCATGTTAACACTGAGAAAATATTGTGACAGGCCCAGGCCAGAGGGATACAAAAGAGAAATGGAAGGGAGTTATATTAGCCTCAGACTTAGTGAATCTCTGTTCCCAGGGTAAAGTTGCAGGGGCTAGTCCAGAACCAGTGAGAACTTGTCAGAATCAATCAGGGCAATTAAGCACCTGGAGTTAAGTGGGCTTACAGAGTTAAATGAGCAGAGGGCATTTAGAACACCTGGGGCCAATTAAAGAACTGTTTGAGACTGGTTAGAAAAAGAGCATCTCTGCAGTTAGCTTGTGTGTGAGGAGTTGAGAGGACAGAGGGAGCAGTACAGAGAGTCTAGGAGGAGCAAGCACCAGCAGATTCGAATAGGAAGAGCCTGAAAGAAAGGAAGTGCTGGAGAAGATGTGAGGAAGTAGCCCAGGGATTTTGTAGCTGTCTTGCAGCTGGTGTTGGAGACTCTTATAGGAAGCTGCTATTACAGGTCCCTAGGCAGGAACCTGGAGTAGAAGTTGGGCCTGGATTCCCCCCAACATCAGCTTCCCCATTTCCACTCAAGGAAAAGACTGGCTGGGGGAAAAAAAGGAGTTTACCTAGCCCTGTATCATTTGGGGGTCCACTGAGACTGGAGTTTGCTTTCCCTTTATACCTAAAGCTGGTCAATGATGTGATTAGTTCGATAAACGGTTGTTAAGCTGTTGTGCCTAAATTGAAGTCTTCTGTGAGCCACTGTGGCAAGCAATCTGCCTGAAAGGGTGGGATCTACCCAGTTTGTGCGGGAGCTTTGTCATAATATATAAAGGTAAATTGTTGGAAAACAGCATTTCATGTATTGAAAAAAGCAGTATCTCTATTCAATCACTTGAAAACATGTACTATTATAAAAGGAAAGACCAAGTTAACCAGTAACTTGTCAGTCACTGCTCACTTCATTTTCTTTGGATATCATAGGGGAAGCAGATTGTCTCAAGATGATGTGTCCAAGCAAAGAAAAGACTGATTTGTGACTTGATGTAAATGAAACTGACATTTCAACACTTCTTATCAAAGCTGGAAATCTATTGTATTGCAATATGAAGTATTCCACTGGAATACCTGATAAATTGTTTTCCAAGTCTCTACCAGGGCCTGAGCACTCTTTGTATTCTTGTAGGAAACCAAAACCTAAATGGTAATATCTGAAACCCAATGAGGTTGGGATGGAAAATAACAGTAGTAAGCATTTTATGCTTCACAAATAAATCTGTTTTTCAAAAGAACTAGAAACCTGAGCTGTATGGTCAATTCAGTTTGTGCTACACCTCTAATGATCTCAGAAAAACCACCCTCTTTTCATGCAGTGTTTCATTGGATGCCATTGCATATTTCTCCCCCCACACCCACTCCAAATGAATTTGTTTTTCTATGTGTGATCATCTATGGTACATCAGCTAGGAACAGATCAGATATTTTATTATTTCTGTTTTCCAGAAAGAACAAAGTTATAATGAATGAAATAGTATCTGCTAACAAGAGTTGAGACTGAGATTTTCCACAGTGTAGACAGGATGTAGCTTTCTTCCTTGCAGAATGACCTTAAAAAAATATTGAGTAGCCATTATTCACAAGCACATGTCAACTAAGTTACCACAAATGTCTGTTATCTCAAATTACAAAGCCATTTATCATGTTTATGGTAACAGAGAGCCTATAACCGTTACCTGGGGAAAAACTGTTTTTCATGAGAAGTTGATTGAAAAATTAATTTTTCAACCTGAAAATATTATTTTTATGCAAACTGTGGGAATGTAATCCTTATCCTTGAACATGCATGTAGGTCTGTGCATAACCTTCAAGTGCCTTGGAATCTGACCAATTCTATATTGAAGATGATTTTTTTTTTTTATAAAATAGCTACTTGATGTGGAATAAGTATTGCATATTGCCTCCTTAGTACCACTGTGAAATCAGGAAATGAAGAACAGGGGTTCTCAAACAGAGGTCTTTAAATCGTTCTGGTGGTCTATGGGATACTTGCTAGCAGGTTATGTAGTTAGCTCCACCTACAAAATTCCATAAAGTGAAAATCCATTCAATATTTTCCTAATACTATGGTTCCACATAAACGATTACGGATTCTAAGGCCAGAAAGGATCACTGTGCCTATTTAATCTGATCTCTTATATAATATAGACAATAAAATGTTCCCTTAAACTTCTAGAGCACTTTTTAGGAAAACATTCAATATTGATTTGAAAATTGTCAACAGTGGAGAGTCTATCATGACTCTTGGTAAATTGTTCCAATGGTAAATTACTCTCAGTATACGCTCCAGGCTGAATTTCTCTAGCTTTAACATCCAGCCATTAAATCATTTTATACATTTATTTGCTAGATTGAAGAGACCATTATTAAATATTTGTTCCCCATTTGTTCTCAGTGATTGACTTGAATCAAATCACCGTTTAACCTTCTGTTTGATAAGCTAAATAGATTGAGCTGCTTGAATCTGTTATTACAAGGCCTGTTTGCTAATCCATTAATCATTCTCATGACTCTTCTCTGAGCTCGTTCCCATTTATCAATGCCCTTCTTCAATTGTCGACATGGTATTCCAGCAATGATTGCACTGTGGTCAACTACAGAGGTAAATTATCATCTTGATATTCCTACTTGAGATTCCCCTGTTGATGCAACCAAGATAGTTATTAGCCCTACCATAAGTACAGGAGACTAGACTAGATGACTTCTCAAAGTCCCTTTCCCTTTCAGTCCTATGAATTTAAGGATAGCCATTAGCCTTTTTGGTGGAAGCATTGCATCATATATAGCTGATTGAAAAATATTTGGAACTATTGGTTGATAGACATCACATTTTATAGGTATGGCCTACATCCTTTGTTCCTAGATGTATACATTTGCATTTAGCCATATTAAAACATACATTTTGTTTGCTTGCCCACTGTTTGCCAACCAATGCAGATAACGCTCTAAAAAAGTGACCTGTCTTCTTTATTTACTGCTCCCTAAATGTTTGTGTCATGTGCAAACTTTATCAGTTTGTTTTATGATTATGATTTATGATTGTTTTATTCTATGTCACTGATAAAACTGTTAAATAGGGCAGGAATTACTATAGTTACCACAGAATTCATTCAATAATGAATGTGTGTGGGGAAGTGGTCCACGTGGGGAAGTGGTCCATGGACTGAGGAAATAAGTGGTCTCTCCCTCTATTAATTAAGGTATTGTCCATACTATGGAAGAGTTTAAGAACTCCTGCCAGGAATGTGAAATGAGATGAGTGAGAAGAAAATCTACTGTTTCATAACTTCTGCTGATAATGATTGCCCTTGGCGAGGAGATTTTTGATGAACTTGAATCATACCAAGGATCCCTTTGGTGAACTTAGGGAAGTTTCCAGTCTGGATCTGAGTCAACCTTGTTTGTTTGGATTTTTTTTTTTGGTCCAAATTACTCACTTTTAATTTTCTGCTCTTTGTAGAACTCCTTCCGAAATGCTTGCATTCCCCTTAATCTTTTCCCTATCTTCTCGGGGAAAGAGCCAATAGACTTTTTCTTCTCCTTCAGTGTGTTTAGGGTGAGGTCATTGGGCATACTTCTGCTGACTTGGTTAAGAAAGCCAGCTTTGGTAGGCGCATTCCTGACAAGTATGTTTTGTGGCAGAGGGGAAGGCCATTTCAGAAAGGGATTGTAGATAGGTTAGACACAGCTGTAACATTAAGGTATGATACTTGGTATGATAAAGGGCTATAAAGTGGTATAGTGGTTATTTGCGCTACTGAATAAGAATGGGAATTTAATTGAATTGTATTAAGGTACCACAAGGAGTGTTGTGTTAGAATATGATCTCCAAATACCAACAATAAATAGCAGCATTTTGGTTTAGGTAAACACAAGTAATGCTGAGGGGATGAATGACACTGAGGATCCAGACTGCAGCTGTGCATCATTGGCACTCTGGCTGTCTTTGGCATTAGTGAATAAGACAAGGAAGAACAAGGCCCTTTTTCTTCTTCCAACCTTGTACTGAGCAGAGCAGATAAATTATAAAATAACATCCTGATTGCTTTATAAATCAAAGACTCGCCCACCCTCATCTTGCTCCCCATGGATGGAGAGAAAAGAAGCACCTTCCTCACATCCTCCTACATCTTTCCTTCCCCTAGAAATAGGGAAGATGAATTTTATCTCTGTCCCAGGTCATTTATACTGTCTCTGACTACAGCCACTCCCCGAGTTGCGAACGGTTGAGTTACGACTGTTCACACTTACGACCAAAGCTCCCATGGAGCAGTCGTAAAGGCGGTCCCCAAGTTATGAACGCGACCTGCGCTTATGAACAGCGCGGTCGCTATGTAACTCAATGAGGTCCAAGTTATGAACAGATGGAGTTGCGGCCTAGTGTTTGGTCTGTAAGTTGTTCGTAACTCGGAGAGGCTGTACTTCATTAGGAACAAGCACCACTACCTTCTACATCTGGGGTTGCTGGCAGATTTGGTGCTTCCAAAATATATTAAGGGCTTAGTGTCCCCTTTAAAGCACAACCGCTTGTTGTTGTTAGCCACCTAAGAATTGAAACAACCATTAGAAATACAATATTCTACAGAAATGACTCTAACATTCTCAGTGGCTTGCATGCTTTGGGTCATGAGTGTAGTATATTGTGGAAAATTGTTTACATCAGACAGCCTCCATTTCCACCTCTGAATTCAGCCAGATGAAAAGGTGTGTCAGAGAAATCCATATTCCACCCAGGCTATGTCTATACTTCAGGCTTCTTGTGCAGGAAGTTTTTTTGTGGAAGAAATCCACACTGCAAAAGCATCCACACTGCAAAAGCACATTGGAAAAGCAATGTGCTTTTACGCAAGAACGCATCCAGACTGCATGGACACTCTCTCGAAAGGAAACTCTGCTATTCACAGAATGGCCACCAGGGCAGGGCACCTATGCTTTTTCCTCTTTCCTGTTTTTGCGCAAAAAAACCCTGTTGCCCATCCACACACACCATTTTGCGCAAGAGCTCTTGGAGTTATTCCTCGTAGAAAAAGGAATACCTATACTGCAAAAAGCCCTGTGCTCTGTTGATTCACTGTAACTTTATTTGCGCAAAAATGTGCTTATGGTTTGGACGCTTCGCAGGTTTTTGCGCAAAACCCTCTAGTGTAGACATAGCCCCAGTGGCCCATACTGCAACAGTCTAGCCCAGTATCACATTATTAAAAAACCAACCAAACAAAAAACCTCTCCAAAACAACAAACAAATCAACCCCTACAGCACAAAGCAGTGCAACTTGCAATACTGTTGCTACAGTTTTTTGAAACCATACTTTGGAATTACAGATCGTTGATAACAATTTATTGATGATAATACTGGTAAAAAAACTCCTAACTCAAGGGGTGCTAGAAGAGGAGCTATAGGTGAAGAGCTGAGAGCCATTGAACGAAACATAAACCCTGCACATATTGGAAATCACTTCAAGCCAGGTTATGGCAGCACCTCTAGCATCTCTGGTTCTAGCACCTACCTTTGACTCAGTAAAACCCTCCTTGAAATCAGAGGAAGAGTTGGTCTAATCAGCTTTTCTTAAATGACTAAGTAGCAGATGAGAGTTATGTAAAAGGGTGTTTAGAGGAAAGCAGCATATAGGCAATGTGTACTATTGTCATGTAAATTAGGGTTCATAAGTCAGTAGCACCACTCCAGACCCGATGTAAGTGACAGAAGAGTTAGGTCAAAGATACTGTTATTGAAGGAGACTAGAGTTGAACATTATAATCTAGTGAGAAAGCGATTTATATTAAACTGATTATTTATAGATCATATAGCACTGGGGGCAGCCTGCAGTCCATGTGCTGAACGTAGCTTATCAAGGTATGCCCCTGGTGGGCTGCCAGATAGGTTTACTTTGCATCTGCGGGTGCTGCTGCCTGCAGCTTTTATTGGTTGCGGTTCACTGTTCCCAGCTAATGAGAGATGCAGGTGACCGTATCTGCTGACACAAGGTACACGCAGCCCACCTGTCTAGTGGCCTGATGGTAGCTTTCCCTGATAAGCCCCATGCATGTCCAACACTGTCACATAGCCACCTTAAGATCATAAGAACATCCTTTTTGTGTGCTTTTTTTCAAATGGTCATTCATCATTAGTTCATTATAGTTGTTTATTATAAGAGAATTTTTGAGATTGCAGTGATAAGGGCTACTAGCTTTCATTTTAAGAGCCTACAAAGTGCCTGTTGTACTGGTAGTTTTCAGATGAGGCCAAGAGCCAGGAAAATGAATTTTAACCTTCCACGATAATTTGGTTTATCATAAACAGCTATGGTTGCAAACGGGCATCCTGGTGGATGTAGTATAATTCAATTTGAATGGCTCATTAAATTCAGTGCAGAAGAATGTGGGGGCACTTGTTTGTTCAGAGCCTTGAGAATGGAAAGCAAGGTGTATATTACATAAGTGGATTGCATTCTATTTTTATGAGCATCATTCCAAGGACTCCAGCCAAAATAGAATCAGTCATAGATGCTTCATGACTGAGCTGCTTTGGTGCATTACTGACATTCCACATCCTGTTTTACTTCCAAAAGATGTCATATTATAATGGGAATAAAATGCTTGACATCAGTGATATAGCTGTGAAATTCCTAGAAGGGTTACAGAAGGAACACAAAAGTATTGAAGCTGAAAATGAATATAAAGAGTGTGGGTATATAGACTCGAGACATATATTAGTAAATAAAAATGTAAACCATGGAGAAATATGTAAAGAAGGGTAAAAATACAATATCTGGGGCTATGTCTAGACTGCGGAGTTTTTCCAGAATACCTCTGGTATCCCGGAAAAACTCTGCCGCGTCCAGTTTCCAAAAAAGCGGGTGCATTCTTTAGCATCCCTGTATTTCTCATTTTATGAGGAATAAGGGATGTTCTGAAAGAGGAGGTTTTGCCAACATTTGGCCCCGGGTAGATGGGACAAATGTCGGAAAAGCCTTTTCTGATAAAACCGCAATTTGTGTATCTTCTTCTGAAAAGAACCTGCAGTGTAGACATAGCTTGGGTGAAAAGTTATGAAAATGTATCTTTGGGGATTAGGGAAGGGACTTTGAATTAATTATTGTTTCTAACATCATTGAAGTAAATGAGGGTTACTTTGCAGATTAATTTGGTTCCTTCTGTTGACTGCTTTTGTTTTTATTTTAAAAGTTGAATGTTATGTAGCATTACTGCTGGCTGAGAAAATTACCATGAAACATTTATGTTTGGGAATGGTCTTTACAGAAAGGTTTGATTTTTGCTGAAATTCAGATGGACATCATTAAATATATGTGGTTTCCTCCCAGCTTGCCACCTTGTTTTCCTCAGCAGTTCATGATTGCAGCTGAGGGCTTTGCATATCAGAACTTGGACCTGGTTGCTTGGGACCCTTGGGCTACAAAAGTCTACAGCTAGAGGACAATTTGCCCAGGCAGACTGCCTTTAAGTCAGAGACCTTAGGCTACCTGTGTCCTGTCTTTTTGAGCAACTCCTCTTTTTGAGCAATTATTGGGAAGCTGGGACTCATTTCTTTTTCATGGAGCATTTCAAAACATTGGGGTTTTGTTCCAAATAAGAGCAAACCCAATTTTTCAAATGTCAAAATTGGCTATAAAACAGAGCTACCTTTCGCTGTCCAGCTCTGCAGTATATTCTTTTCTAGACAGAAGAATGAGAGAGGAAGGAGACTACAGAAGCCCAAGCTTAGTTGCTTTGTGTAAAAACTTCAATTGTTTTTACCCTGGGCTCCAAGGCTAGATTTAGTTAAATGTTTTGGACACATTGTTCTTGAAAGGATTTTGAAAAATTATGACATGTTCTTCATAAGATTTCCAGGGTCATGGGACTCTCAGATCTCAAGTAGAGGATTCTCCATTTCCCCAAAAGAACATATTTTGTCCAGTAGGTGGCATTCCTTAACCAAGAATCCCAAAATAATTATTTTGGTGCTAAACCTCAGATAAAAGGAGACAAAATTTAGCATCCTGATTTTTTTAAAAAAATTATTATAATAATTTTCCTCTCATTTAAAGCAATGAATGAATCAATGTATCACATCATATATTAAGAAACTCAGAATGACCGAAATCAATATGTTGGCTTGCCTTCAAATTTAGAATCCAGTTTAGCCTCAAAAACAACAAAATGATTTTTTTCATTGGGGCCTGATCTAAATAGCAATGAAATCAATGGAACATCTTTCAGTTAACTCGTGGTCAGGTTTAGAGATTTTAAGTATACACTCTACCTACTGAGAGGCAAAATGAATTGTACTGCTACAACGCTTTCCATTAAAGGAGAACTTATCATGGTACTGACATTACAGTCCTAATGAAATGAGCTCATTCTGAAACAGTTATCTTTTAATGGAGATGACTATATTACACCATCAGTTCATATCAGTGTTGTTAAAACATACTGAAATATATAATATTCATCTTTAGTGTTTGAAAGAGACACACATCTCCACCCCGCCCTATTTTAATTTAACAGTGTCTTTTGAAAGCATACAAAACCCTAGTAGTAGTAGTAGAATTAATAATTAACAATAATACATTTTTAAAAAGCACAGCAGTTGGCTGGTTGGATGTTGACAGCTGCAGTCATGTTTAACACCTGAAAGGGGGGGAAACATTTGTGCAGTCATGCTTATTAATATGCACTCAGCTGCTACTGCAAACCATTTTTTAGTACTCCATTTAGGAGCGGAAAGATTGTCTGGGGATGTAAAAATATTTATCACCAGTGCATGAAGAAGCAGTACAATAATAGTGAATAGTAATATTAATATAATCCAAGTACACTATATTTGAAGAGTAGCAGAACCATTCCTCTAACTCTAATCAAGGAACTTCTTACCAAAAGCAGTTCTTCAAAAAGTCACATTACTATGGCAACACTTAGAATCATACAGCAATATGCAATTACTACTGCAACACCTAGACTGAAATGGGATTAATAAAAGTGAAACCTTTGCAAACCTAAATAATTGAGATACGGTTGCCTTTTAGCTGAGCGCCAGATAATGGGGTGGGGTGGAGGAGCCGCAGGGAGTGTTAGATCAAAGGCCGTATCATCTCTGGTCACTTCATACCAGGACACTGATTAGCATGACAAAGATCTGAACCACCCTTTCAGTCTCAGCATTATGCCAGGGCTTGGCACTAGTATAGCACTAGCTCCTGAGAATTGCCACCTCCTGGGAGTAGCATGTCTACCCTCATCCTGCTGGACCTCAGTGGTACTTGATCTTAGGGTTTGTTCTCATCTCCCAGAAGCTGAGAGAAGGAATGGAAATGCTGTGAAATGTCCTAGAGTGAATTTAGATGGACATTTTGAGCAACTCTTACTTTTTCACTAAGGCTCAGACAGTCTCATTTTACATGACTGTATTAAGCCATTGTAATAATAATGCTAGACAACATGAGGTAAAATGGCAGGGTGTGTTGATTACACTCAGCTCTCTATCTCCTTTACATCAAATGTAAACAGCACCATCTCCCTCATGGTCATGCAAAAAACAAGCTCCTGGATGAAGAACATTTGTCTAAAGGTGAACCTAAGCAAGATCGATGAGCTGCTGGTAGGAAGTGAGGAAAACCTTTGAAGAAGTTGTGTCCTTTATCACATTGAGGGTACCCAACCTTGGCCTGTTAAAGCAGTCTTAAGACTTCAAGTCCTATTCAGCACCTCCTGGATACTGAATTCTCAGATACCACAGTGGCATCCCCTCAGCCTCTCTCCTACTTCCATCTGCAAATGTCCAGAAGATGGAGCCTCAAACTAGCAAATGCAAAATGGATCACTGTGATCCATGCAGGTTTACCTGTTGAAATGGATGATTATAGCTGTGAAAGAAGGAACAATCCTTGAAAAAGCTCCAACGTGTACAGGGTGGTATCTGCAGAGTAACTGAGATTTTATGCAAATCACCTGATGCACTACTCTTTGCTGTGGGTCCCCACGGAACACAGAATCCAGTTCAAAGTCTCCATTCTGATATTCAATACCCTCAGTGGCAGCCATGGCAGCTGCTTTCCTCCAGAATAATGGAAGTATAGAATGATGTGGGGGGAGGATTAGGAGTGCAAGAAACAAGAATATTCCCACAATATGGAGCCCCATCTTGGAAATATATGTGATTAATCTGACTTGCAGGCGGCGTAGAGATATGACTGCAGTTCAAAAAAGGACTTGGGGGAGGAGATGAAAAGAATAACGATGGCGTTAACCCTTTGGGAAATTAAATAAAAAATCCAATTCATTGACCTCGTTTCCTCTCAATCATTTCTGCACATGCACAAAGACACAGACTCCTCTCTTCCTCAATTAAAGTCAAGCTATTTCCCCTATGTGCTGAGAAGGAAGAAAAAATAAGAGAAAGCAAGTTATGTTTATTTCTATTTTGAAATATTTGAGTGGTGCTCAGATACTACAGCGGGGAGGGTCATTTAATTAGCTAGATAAATAGATAGAACCATTCCTGCTGTCATGCCTAGCCAAATAATTTCCCCCACTAGTTCCCACCACATAGGCTCCCTTTAAATGCTGCTTGCTCTGCTAGTTGACTGGATGAGAGTTTAGTGAGTTAGGGACAATCAGGGGGTCTCATGTTGCTATTTACATAGTATTGTAACTAAAAGAGGCTTGACATTGCATTGGAAGAAGGGGATATGTAGCAAAAGTTGTGTTTAAAAAGAGAGTAAACAGAGAGTCTGATCCACGAGACTGCTCTTCTAATGCAAAGGGCTAAATAAGAAGCTGGTTTTTCTCTGACCTAGAAACTGCATCAGCTAGCCCCTCCCTCTTTCATTCACAAAGAGCCAGGAAAAGAATGCCTTTGCTCCACAGGTTGGTAGGCAACCTCTGCCATTAAGGTGAATTCCATGGTCCTTCTCCACTGGCACACAGCACCTAATAATGGCAGTGGAGCACCACAGAAAAATCAACAATCAATGAGACAGGGAACAATGGAATCTCTCCCACCTAGAATCATTCATCTTCTCTTTGAGGGACACCATATTATGCACCCTCTTCTGCTACTGAGGTAACTATCTGCACTCCTATTGGATAAACCCCTACAATCACAAACATCAAATGAAAGGCAAGTGTTTTAGGTTTCAAATGGGATTTCTTGTGTATGGGGTGGGGACAGGTGGAAGGAATAGCAAAATGGCTAAAATAATGGCAAACAGTTGAGACTGAATCTTGTGTAATGTTTTGAACTGACAATTTCTACATAAAATTCTTCCCCATATGAAAAATATCAGATGTGTAGCCAGTAGCAGGCTAGCTGCTAATGGGCTCTGTGTTGAAAGTTGACTGTGATCTGTTGTGTGCATTCAAAAATAACACTTAGTTATCAAATATTTATCAAAATAGCACTCAGTTATCAAATATTTGTTAAGATAAGAAGATATGGGGAGAGGCTGCCAACAACCAATGTAAAATATGGACCTTGATTTTCAGACCTGTTGGGTGCCTTACATTCAATTTAAGCCAATAAGAGCAATAGGTGCTCAGTGCTCCTGAAAATCATAATGTGCATTGAAAAGCCAACTCTCTTTTTTGATTTAGCTCCTGGATCAGCCTAGGCGGTGTGGTTTCATTTCCCTTACACCACACATTCATGGGAGAATATCTGAGGACAATATCTTAGAATTAAAGGCTCCACTTTATGGAGCAAGATGGGAGGTTTTCTGTGCAAGAGTCTCCTATATACTACAATGAGAGTGTTGCTGTGTTGTTTAAAGATCTGCATGCTGGCTGAGGGCTTCCATTAAGCACTGATTGCAGGCTTCAAGTGACTGAGCAAAAGTTGCGTGGTTTCATTAGATGACATAATTTTTAATTGAAGATTACTTTTCAATTCCTGGAGACTCCAGGACATTTCTGGGGGGTTGGTAACCCTAGATTGAGCATTCCAGTCAATTGAACCTTCACAAATGTGATTTGTAATTCTTTCAATTAACTGCTGGCTCATCGAGTGTGAATTGAAATCTCTGTGAGTGTCAGGCCCTTTATCATGAAAGATTTGCACAACTTTATTCACAACTTGAGTGAGAAAGTGATCTCTAATACCCCGATCTCCAGTGAGCTCCTCAGTGCCCTTTCATAGGGCCCCATTGAAGTCCCTCAAGAAAACCTGTTGCAGGATTGGAAACTTGAGAACAGGAAGAGATAAGAGAACCTGTTTCATAACTGTTCATAGAACAAAACCCTATTTATCCAGACATGATTCTGGTATATCTGGTTTGTGCATCCAGTATTTGAAATATTTAAAATATGAATATTCATCATCACCACCAACAACCATAGTCTCAACGCCCATAGGTGTCCGATGCCTCCCTCACTATTTCCTTCCATCTTTCCCTGTCTAGTGCGAAGTGGCTTTGCTTCTGTAGACTAGCTCTGCACCAATCTACTATATCATCTACCCATTCTCTGTGGGGTCTGCCTCTCCTATTTGGACCATCCATTATGCCGAATACCAGGGTCTTAACTTTTTGCTTGCGTTCATTCTGCAGATATGCCCGAATAGCTGTAACTTCCGTTGTATAACATTGTGCAATAGGTTCTCATTTGGCTGTATCTTCCTATATAATTCCTCATTGGTGACCTTCTGCATCCATCCTATTCTCAGGATCTTTCTATAACAACTCTTCTTGAACACCAATATCCTTCTCTTCAAATCTTTCGTTATCACCAATATCTCACATCCATACAACAGGATATTGTTTTCTCTCATTTCATTAGAAGCTTAAAGTTGGATCCTTTGCTATGGAAACTGCAAGGCAAATGGTTTTTGTGCTTTTTTTTTTTTTTAAGTAAAAATGTGCCCGTTTTCAAGGGGAGACGAGTTGCATCAAAAATGGAAACTGCTTTAAAATGTGGTTGCAATCTTTTTGTTGAAAATTTGTGCATAACAAAATCAGTATGCATGCATGTGTATGCACACAGGCAGGAGGGTGGGTGGGTGTTGAAATAGTATGCCATGAATAGTTCAAAGTTTCATGCCACATTCTGTGAAGTAAATATTTAGAATTTTGTTCATTTTTAGCCACTGTAAAGTTTGGGTACTGTACACAAAAGATATATTTGTGTGGGCTGAGTCTTCCACAGAGCACAAAGACTCTGAATTAGGGTCCAAATTCAACTTCTTTTTGTAGTTTGCTTTTAGTGGTAAATAAATAAAAGAAACCCAGTAACACAATATAAGGTTCAGTCTGAGTTTGGCTGTCCCTAAATTTTCACTTCAGTACCTCCTTGGTCCTAGCCCCTGAGTTCACTCTGTCAAGAGTCACTCCTACTGTCCTTATGTCCCAGTGGAGTTAATGAGCTTCCACCAGCAAGACTTCAAAGTGTTTATTTTTTAATAGTATTATTGGTCCACAGACGAATCCTAGTACCCTATGAAAATCAGGCCACTTCTGGCTGTCTGACTGATAATAGCTTCGTTTTAGAGCACAGTGCAGACAGAACTTCCATTAGTAACTGGTATGGAATTTTTAGTGTTAAGTCACACTCTTGTTTTGATATTATGATGTTGTCTTAATAGCAAAGCTGGGCTAGAAAGGAGTTAAATCCTGCCTGTGTGCTGTGATTATTATAGCTGGCATAGCTTGGGACACATGAACTAATAAGGAATAATAAGCTATCTATATATATCAAAGGATCCTTCTTTAACTGTGGCATGACTTGTTGTTTTATGCCATTCTTGCTTCTAACATTTTAAGCTTTTAAGCACGTCTTGTGCCTCCGGGTTCTTATTTCTTCAATAATTTCAGGAATAACCCTTCAAAATGGGGGCCTGATCCTACAAAGCTGCTCATATGAGCTTAAATTTATTCATTAAATAATTCCAGATAGACCACTGCTTGTGTAATGTTAAGTATGTGTCATGGCTGGTATACTGGGAGCTGAACTGGAGACCTCCAGAGCTAAATGCATGAGCTGCTATAGCTTGAACACAAGATCTCTAGCTGGTGTTGTAGTAGCCTTCTATTGTAGGTTGACTGAGCATGCAGGGGGAATTGTAGCATACACCCACCAGTGGTTTACAGGTACATAACCCTCGGCAGCTCAGATCCTAAAACTGCCACATAGAACTGGAAGAGACCTCCAAGATTATTGAGTCCAGGTCCCTATCTCAGGCAAACCCATGATACAATCTTATGTATAATGTTTTCAAACTCCATTTTAAAACTAGTTAGTAATACAAATTGAACCTCTCTAGTCCAGAACCCTTGGAACCTAACTGGTACTGAACCAGAGAGTTTGCTGGACCATGGGAGGTCAGTGTTGTCTAGCAGCATTACCAACACATCCACTGCTTACTGGGCTCTTAGAAGACATTTAAGGGTAAATTAGAGCAAAGTAAAAGCACAGAGCAGAGCCAGGACTGGTGGCTGTAAATAAACTTTATGGTGCCACAGAAAACTTGTGGACATCCAGCTAACTAAAATCATGCTGGACCAGAGAGTGCTGGATTAAAGAGGTTCAGCCTATAACTGGAAGGCTCTTTCATGATCTCAGTTGTTTGATTGCTAGAAACCCTCTTCTTATTTCTGCCCTAAATTTATTTATAGTCAATGTGGTTTCATTTTTACACCCATTTGAACAATTCTAACCAATTCTCAAAGATACTTGACATGAAAAAATAGCTCACTCGTGCCTTATGAAACACCTTCCACTTACTGTTTTAGAAGACTTTATGCAAGCCCCTCTACTTCCAGCACCCAAGTGCGATCACCTTCCACCAATGTGGGGAAACTAGTCCGCTGCCCCCTAACCCTTAAGGAATGATTGGTTATTTTTCTTTACTCTGTGTCATAAAAAAGTAATTCAGTCTTCCTGCTAAGTCTGGTATTGATAGTACTTTGCTCTTAGACAAAGCTATTGTTGAGATCCAAGTTTTGCTCAAAGACTGTGAGCCCCTCTTCCCCCTCCAAAAAAATCAAAACAAAAAACCCCAACCCTGATTATTTTATTCCTTAGAAAAGTACATTAGTTGGTACATACTTTTAAGAGTTTTCCCAGCACAGTTCTATTTTTATCCCCTTGTACTTGTGTCTTACAATTGCCAGAGTTAGCTGACCCACGAGCACATGTCTGGTCTGCTCCCTGGACAGATCACATAGCCATCTCTGCCAAGCAGGAAGTGGTGAATGAACTTAAGGATTAGGGTAGGACCACTAGTAAACATTAGTAGCATATTTGTTAATCGACGGGAAATTACCAGTATGATATATAGCTGGAATGAAGCATGGCCCTCTCTGGCTTTTGAGCTTTGACAGGTTAAAAAAGCAAAGCAAGTAATATGAAAAGGACATTGATTTGCTGCCATGAGTTCTAACAGAGACCTACCTAATCATAGCAAAAAAGGGTCCATGGACAGCAAATCCCAGGAATGTAGCCTGAAGCCTCAAACTCTGGAACAGGGCCAACCATAAAGCTTCCTCCCCTTAAGTTTGGTCTTGGACACAGAGGCCATTTACAGATGCTAAATTTTACTTAGTGGCTGTGTTGCACAAGCCAAAAATAAATCGATTTGTTATTTAAACTCCACAAATGTAGTTCACATTTGTTTAAAGCAATGGTTCCCAGGCCTGCCAGTGACTGCGAGGTAAGAACTTTTGGGAAATAGACTAATTGCCCTTGGAGGCTCTTGTATGATGCATCTGTTGACACATACGAATTATGGACATTACAGTATATTTTGGTGTATAGAGCCTATATTAACTTTGTGTAAGTGATGAAGTAGTAAACTTTTACTGAAAGCAAAAACAACTGGGTTCCAAACTGTCCCCTTTACTATGAGTACAGGATGTACATTACTCCAGCTCACGACATGAAATAGATGTTTATTTTTTGTCTGCCTAAATGACTGTGGTTGGGAGATATTCAGCAAAATTAGTATTACCAGATTAGATTAACCTGAGAGAGGGGTGAAGAGAATCCCATGCATTTGTCCAAGTATGTTAAAACATTTAAAAAATGTACATGACATACTGTTCAATTTTATGTCACAGATAAAGTATGTGATGGGCCCCATTACATATTTATCATGTTTATCATGTGATTTAAATTTAAATATACTTTATATATACAATCACAAACTTTATACTGAAATGTCTTGTTTCATGCTATCATCTTATACATTTAATAAGTTGATGCATATATATTTATCTCAGTATTTCAGATTGTATTGGAAAAATGAATAAACTGTGTTGCACAAAATTGGAATAAGGAATATAATTATGCTCATTTTGTACAGGAGGCACAGCTCAGTAGAAAGGGCACAGGTTATCACCAAAGCAGAGGAGATGTGACAAGACAAGTTATCACTAAGTTTTAAGAGATGTGGGAGGACACAATGCTTGTTAACAAGTTAGTCTTCTTCCAGATATGTTTTTTGCTAGAATCTCCAGAATAGAAGCTCGAGAGGCAGGGAGTTTAGAGCTCTTCTTAGCCCTTCTCTCCTTTTTCTGAAGACTGTTCACAATGTAAGTGTATCTGCTTATCTAAAAATGGGAGCTGAGGCTTATGGAGCAGAGTAGCCCAACTTTTCAGAACAGTATGCGGAAAAATAAGCCACTTAGTGCTTCCATGAACTACTGTGATATTAGGGATGGGGAGGACACAGCGTGGTGCATCTCATTGTGTAACAAACTCTAGTTCACACTAGAGGAAAAAAGTAGGAGTCTGGGGCCCATATATTAGGTTGACGTAACTATTGTAGGAAGAACAGAAAAGACCACAGAGAGAAAGTTTGTGACTGGTTTGATGTTAGGAATAGGCAGAAAGCAAGTTGAAGTGCTAAGAGGCTTATCCTTTTGTGACTGCTGTTTTCTCCTTTTCTGGTATTACACAAAATACAAGGTGTTTTTTCTTTATTTCTTTGGAATGCATCTCATGGATTGAGACTTTTGTGTTTTAGGGACTGTTGCTTTGTTTCATGTACTGTGTTCTCGGTAATAATATGAGAGGGACTCCATTTTTCTAAAACCAAACTTGTGGCTTATTAAGAAAACTATTTACAGAGATACTGCAGTTACATCTAACATTCCAGCTCTGTGTGTATAGACTAACTTCCTGGTGCCTTCTTCAAACTCTCCCCTCCTGCTGCCTCCAAATGACAGACAGGTTGCTACACATATCTTAGAAGTATTCTGATAAACACCTTTGTTTAAATGGCATTATTAATAATATCAGGGTCACTTTGGCAGTGCAATATGCCAGGGCTGCCAGATCTGGATAAGAAGATTAGTCTGCTATCTCTGTTAACCTGGAAAAGGTTGCGATGTTGCTGCAGAACCTAAGATGGCTAATGATAGGGAGTTGTAACGGGGTACAGATTGCTAATGGTCAGGAAGTGTAATACTAAGGTCCTAATGAGAAATAGTGATCCAGTATTAGTGGCCAGAAGAAGGATGTAGGGAGGTAAAATCCATCTCACCTATACGCACCGGCTACGTCTACACTGGCACCCTTTTCCGGAAATGCTTAAAACGGAACAGTTTTCTGTTATAAGTATTTCCGGAAAAAGCGCATCTACATTGGCAGGATGCTCTTCCGGAAAAGCACTTTTTCCGGAAAAGCGTCCGTGCCAATGTAGACGCGCTTTTCCGCAAAAAAGCCCCGATCGTCATTTTTGCGATCGGGGCTTTTTTGCAGAAAAGAAATCTGTGCTGTCTACACTGGCCCTCTTCCGGAACAGTTTTCCGGAAAAGGACTTTTGCCCAAATGGGAGCAGCATAGTTTTTTCCGGAAAAGCACTGATGATTTTACAGTAGATGGTCAGTGCTTTTCCAGAAATTAAAGGGGCCAGTGTAGACAGCTGGCAAGTTATTCCGGAAAAGCGGCTGATTTTCCGGAATAAGTGGCCAGTGTAGACACAGCCACCATGTCATGGTAAGTGTCTCCATTGTTCAGAGAGGACTGCAGCAGCATCATACACATGAAACTACTTCTGAAGCCATTGTGTTTCTCTGTTTCACCCCTTATTGCTAATATCACCAAAGCACTTGGAAGGAGTGGCATGCTTGTCTTGGGTATGCCTACATGTCAAAGCTATTTTGGAATACCACTGGTATTCCGAAATATCTATCCCACATCTTTTGAACATGTCTGCTATTCAGAAATATAGCAGACACGCTATTTCAGCATCCCAGTAACCCTCATTCCACGAGAGTTAAGGGATGCCTCAAAATGGCACTTTATTTCAAAATTTGTGTAGATAGCACCAAATTTTGAAATAAATTCGAAATAAGCTACGCAATTTGCATAGCACAAATTGCATCTCTTATTTCAAGTATACAGTGGAGTATAGACATAGCCCTTAAGTCCTTTGACTCTGTGCACCCTACACAGATGAGTTTTAGTAGTGCTTACATTACCTGTTGTGTCATGCTGCTAGGAGACAAGATTGAAGCTCTATTGCCACTGCTCCAGTTATGCTAAGTGTGCTTCCTTGTCCTTGATCTGTCAGTCCTTTGACCCTGTTACAGCAGCTGTTGCTAATGGTTTCTATAAGGGTCATTCTGCATGGCTTAAATTCACTCCACTCACTTCATATACTCCTCCTGTTGAATTTTAAGTTAAGAAAAATGTTGCTGTCTTTCCCCTCTCCCCATTGTAATTCTTGGGCAAAGGGGAGAGAAAGATCATTCCAGGGCAGTCATGGCACATATATTGGACCAGTCACAGGTCACCAGTATTAGCCACCAGCTGTTTGACTGACAGCTTATATGTGAGTAACTATTGGATCAGCTTTAAATAGTGAAGGAAAACCTGTATTGCTTCACCATCAGCAAAGTGCCACAACATATAGGCATTTTCCAAAAAATTGCATGCTGCTGTGTGGTGTATTGTAGAAGCTGAGGCAGGCAATAGATGACTGATTATCCATCTTCTTTTTTTTCCACCTCCTGTGCTCATGACCTCACACTTTAAGGATAATATCATGCAAGGTGATTTTTTTCCATGTACCTTGCTTTGCACATATCGTAAACTTAATTTTGCAGGAGTTCCGTTTAGAAAATACAGGAAAGGAACCAATTCTGCTTTTCTTCTGATTTCCTTTTTCTTTTGAGATTCAGGGTTGTACTTCCATTTCACATTTTGTCTGAATAATCAACAGCTTAAAATTTTATAAAGAAATGAAATGTTGGAGGTGGGATGGCAACATTTTCAATCAAAAAGAGGAAAAGCTTATTTTTGATCAGCCATAGTAGAGAAAGGGGTGAGCCGTAGTAGAGAGAAGAAAATATAAGAGGCTGCCAAGAACACTTTCTAAGCTGTATTTGGAGGTGAAAACCCTCTTCTAGAAGTTTTACAGCTATCATTGAGGTTCTGCCACCTTAAGATGCAGAAATCTTCCCTTTTTTGTTCCCTTAAAGTTTTTATTCCAGTATTGGATACCTTTTTTCTGGAGATAAAAATATCTTTTTCCGTGTTAAATGATACAATTACCTTCTGATTTTAAAAATCTAAAACAAAACAAAACAACCCCTTCCCTGTATTAGCTTTCCACTTTTGGTTTCTACACTAAAACAAAATAAATAATTTTACTTGATTAAGCTGCCATGAAATGAGTGATGAGCCAATTAAAATTCATGAACACATTCCATTTTGTTCTTAATTGTTAACTGGAACCTTTAAAATAACAAGCATGCACAAAATGTACAAATATTTTTGTGTTTGTCAGAAGTAATTGAATTCCTTTGGGGGTAAAATAATCAGATGGTCTTTCAGTTACAAGTCTTTGCTTTTAAAGAATGTGTGTAATGGGTATAGCAGGGATTACTTTTAATGTATTTTTTATTGTGGTTACATCTTGAAGCTGCAATTGGGGATTGTACAATACTGTGCTAGGCACTGTACAAACAACCTTATGTACAAATAAGAACATAAGAACGGCCGTACTGGGTCAGACCAAAGGTCTGCCGACAGTGGCCAGCACCAGGTGCCCCAGAGAGGGTGGACCAAAGACAATAATCAAGCGATTTGTCTCCTGCCATCCTTCTCCAGCCTCTGACAAACAGAGGCCAGGGACACCATTTCTATCCCTCCGCTAATAGCCTTTTATGGACCTAACCTCCATGAAATTATCTAGCTTCTCTTTAAACTCTGTTATAGTCCTAGCCTTCACAGCCTCCTCTGGCAAGGAGTTCCACAGATTGACTACACGCTGTGTGAAGAAGAACTTTCTTTTATTAGTTTTAAACCTGCTACCCATTATTAGTTCCCATAATAAAAGAACTAGAGGACACCAAATGAAATTAAATAACTTTTCTTTATTCGCCCTCTCCACACCACTCATGATTTTATATACCTCTATCGTATCCCCCCTCAGTCTCCTCTTTTCTAAACTAAAAGGCCCAGTCGCTTTAACCTCTCTTCATATGGGACCTATTCCAAACCGCTAATCATTTTAGCTGCCCTGGAATGCTCATACTCTAGAATTATGGTAAAGTATAGCAAATGTGGCGGAATAGAGGGGCAAAGATACTAGTAAAGATGTGTGGGCAAATCTCAGTGTTCAAGTTAATATTAGGTCACCATGGCAGATAGTGGTGGTTTGGTGGTAGGTCTGATGGGGTGTTCATTCCTCACCATCCCTGAAAGGGATTAAAATGGCTCAGAAGGGGCAATTTGAGAGGATGGACTGCACCTGGATGAGGTATAGGCTGAATATACAGCTCTAATTTGAACCTGATGACCAGCTGGGCAGGAAAAGGCTGAGTTCGTATAAACCCAGGGAGAGGAGAGCAGCAAGAGACTAAAGGGAAAGTGAGTCAGCAGTTTATTCACACCTGTGAGAGCAAGGCCCTTAGAGATCTAACGGAGTCTACAAAGAAAGTAGCAGTTGTGGACATAGTCCTTATCTGAACTCTTGTTCCTTAGTTGACCATATCAGCTTGAAGCATAGTAGGTCACACTCTCACTCAGGGACAATGCAACCAGCGAACCCAACTGTATAGCTTTGGAAGCAGTTAGATTTGTCTTCACTGTCACTGGCCTACAAAAATCATAGACTCCTAGAGCTGGAGGAGACCGCAGGAGGTCATTAAGTCCAATCCCTTACCTAAAGCAGGACCAACCCTAACTAAATCATCCCAGCCAGGGCTTTGTCAATCTGGGACTTAAAATGTCTAGGGATGGAGATTCCATAACCTCCCTAGGTAACGCATTCCAGTGCTTCACCACCTTCCTAGTGAAATATTTTTTTCTACTATCCTACACCTCCTCCATTGCAACTTGAGATCATTGCTCCTTGCTCTGCCACCTGTAACTACTGAGAATAGCCTCTTTCCATCCTCTTTGGAACCCACCTTCAGGTAGTTAAAGGCTGCTATCAAATCCCCCCTCACTCTTCTCTTCTGTAGACTAAACAAGCCCAAATCCCTCAGCCTCCCTTTATATGGCATGTGCTCCAGCCCCCTAATCATTTGGGTTGCCCTACAATGGATCCTCTCCAATGCATCCACATCCTTTCTGAATTGGGGGCCCCAGAATTGGACACAATGCTCCAGATGTGGCTTCATCAGTGCCAAATAAAGGGGAATAATCACTTCTCTAGATCAGTTGGCAATACTCCTCCTAATGCACCCTAATATGCCATTAACTTTCTTGGCTACAAGGGAATACTGTTGACTTATCATAGCTTGTCATCCACTGTAATTCCCAGGTCCTTTTCTGACAAACTGCTGCTTAGCCAGTCGGTCTCCAGCCTGTAACAGTGCTTGGGATTCTTCCATCCCGAGTGAAGAACTCTGCACTTGTCCTTGTTGAACCTCATCAGGTTTCTTTTGACTCAAACCACCAATTTGTCTAGGTCACTCTGGACCCGATTCCTACCCTCCAACGTATCTATCTCTCCACCCTAGCTCAGTGTCATCCACAAACTTGTTGAAGGTGCAATCCATCCCGTCATCTAGATCATCTTCTTAGAGCATTGTCTGTCTTCAGTACATTCAAATTTAAGGACTAAATAATACCCCCAAAATTGTGTTAGATTCAGTGTAGTCCAAAATTAATTGAACTTCAACTGCTTCTAAAATAAGCCTTCAAATATCCTTGATTTTCAATCACTGTTATTTAGCATTGAGCAACTAAGGAGACTTTGAAAAACTGCCAAGGGACATTGTTAAGGGCCCAAAAGCAAGCTATTCTGATGTGTCAGAAAGATAGAAAATATGGCAAAAGACCACCTTGGCTTAACCATGAGATCTTGCATGATCTAAAAATAAGAAAGGAGCCCTATGAAAAATGGGAAGTAGGACAAATTACAAAGGATGAATATAAGCAAACAGCACAGGAATGCAGGGGCAAGATTAGAAAGGCAAAGGCACAGAATGAGCTCAAACTAGCTACGGGAATAAAGGGAAACAAGAAGACTTTTTATAAATACATTAGAAGCAGGAGGAAGACCAAGGAGAGGGTAGGCCCACTGGTGAGTGAAGAGGGAGAAACAGGAACAGGAAACTTGGAAATGGCAGAGATGCTCAATGACTTCTTTGTTTCGGTCTTCACTGAGAAGTCTGTAGGAATGCCTAACATAGTGAATGCTAGTGGGAAAGGGGTAGTTTTAAAAGGTAAAATAAAAAAAGAACAAGTTAGTCACCTAAAAAAGTTAGATGCCTGCAAGTCACCAGGGCCTGATGAAATGCATCCTAGAATACTCAAGGAGCTGATAGAGGAGATATCTGAGCTTCTAGCTATCATCTTTGGAAAATCATGGGAGACGGGAGAGATTCCAGAGAACTGGAAAAGGGCAAATATAGTGCCCATGTATAAAAAGGGAAATAAGAACAACCCAGGAAACTACAGAACAGTTAGTTTAACTTCTGTGCCAGGGAAGATAATGGAGCAAGTAATTTCCTGTAGATATGCACAAGGAAAATGCTCCGGACAGTATGTAATGAAGATAGATTAAGTTAGAACATGATATGTATTATATAAGATGAAATACAATATGACCTTATTACACATTCTGATTGCATCAGAGCTGTGAATTTCAGTAACAGTCCCGCCTGTTGTTTGTGCTTTTGCTCTAGTATCAATGCCTTTTGACATTATTTGCATATATCTTGCAGCAGACTAGCCTCCAGACACTTACCCCTCTATGCGTGTTCAGTAATAATGCCACTTTTTGGAAGCAGCTCTCTGAGGTCTCAGCACATTTCACAGTCCTTTATAAAGCTGATCCATAATGATGAAATCAGAGCTTCTCTTACTGGTTCCTGACAAAGTTTACAAAAATGGATCTTGCTGGTCATTTCTCATATGTCAGTATTAGACTGCTGGTGAGAGTTCTTTACAGACGAATATATATATATATATATGTGTGTGTGTGTGTGTGTGTGTGTGTGTGTGTGTGTGTGTGTTTAAAAGCATTATGGTATAATATTTGTTAGAAAGATGCTGAAATTGAATTTCTTGCTGTTTGTTTTTTCTAAGTGACAGATTTTTACATGTTAATAATTTCCCCCCTCTCTTCTTTACAGACTATGTACAAGGACCTGGTGTTGGTCTTGCTAACACAGTTGTAAATTAGGAATCACTTTTCTGAAGTCATTTTAAAGATGATGATAATGAGCATTCTAGAAAAATGAGTGAGTGACAGGACTGGGATGAGATCAAAATCAGACCCTTTTCCTTCTGTCTTATGTGCATGTGATTTCAGTATATTGGTTTTGATGATTCAGTTGCTTTTGTTTGTGTGGGGGTGGGTGTATTTTTAATCAGTTAACATACTTAATACATAGTTTCAGTAAATCTAAATAATCCTGCCTGAAGGGGAAAATGTATACAACAGCAGAGAAAAGGCAAAGAGTTTATATTGGATTAAAGAGAGTGTCCATTGATAAAATATCTATATAATTGGGGGAGAAGTAATATCTGCACCGTAAAATGATATGTGAAATTCTGCCAATATGCACTTTGATTCCATAAAATATTTAAAATAAAGCACACATGCCTGGCCACCCTGGTGAATACTTGAGCTGGTCTGGGTGTACTGGAGCCTATATCTGAGAATCAATTTTTGTAGCTAGCCCATGAATTACGACAGAAATGATAAGCCAAAAATTCTGTCAATTTATTGTTACATTCCAGCAATAATCAATAGACTTGCATGGGCATAAATAAGAGGAAAGCTTAGTCCAAAGCCTTTCATGTAGTTAGTAGTTTTCATTCATCAGATATAGGTACTAAGTGTGAACTATAAAAGAATATGGAAAATCCTAAATTCAGCCCAGAAGTGCCTATTATCTCAGTCACTTGGTTATTTCACCACAAAATTATTCACCGGCTGACTGTAAAGATCATTTTATTAATTTTATGGTCTGGTGTAGTACTGCATGTGAAAACACACAAGACCAGTAGATGGACCCAAAGATGCAACACAGGAATTGTAAGGATCTTGGTGGCCACTGAAAGCCATAGTCTGTAGACCAAATAGAAAATTACTTGTTTTTAAATGATGGCTATTTCCTACATGCTTTTGTTGCTCTTCATTTATTCAGCCACTGCTATATTTTCTCTTCCATTCTGAGTTTAAAATGGAGGAGTTGTTATATCTCTAATAGTGTTTCTTACCTTTGGAAGAAAATAAATGGAAAACTAGGGGACTTGTTCCAGCTTGGGACAAATTCAGCCTGGAATAGAGGACCTCTCGTGGAAGTCACTAGACAAAATTGAGAATATGGTTGTCTAATTATTAGTCTATTAGAATTACATGCCAGTGTCTGGACGCTGCAAGAAGACTTGGACTGGATTGTAAAACTGAGGGGGAAAATACGAACTATTTAAAACTAACTCCTCTTCCTACTACGGAACAGAAATTGTGTAAAATAGCTAGCAACTGCTGCTGCTACTATCCCAGTGAAGACTTGGGATTCTTGTCCTTTTTTTGGGTGGAGGTGGGGGGTGGGGGATGGGAGAGGGAGCTGGCACCAACATGGGAATGCTCATAGCTCTTGTCTGGCTTTTTTTAAGCTCATGTAGTCCTGTATGTTAATGGCAAACTATGCTATGTTTTCTTTACCTTAATTAGCTATGACTGTACTTCCAAAATCATAGCAAACTGCTGTTGAAAGTAGGAAGTTTAGGTTGTGCAGAAAATGTGGTAGCTAGGGAGTGACACTGAGTTTCCTGGTAACTGCATACTGATAGTTGGGTGTCTCGGTTATCCCTATCATATGGTTGCTAACAACACCCTACTGGTGCTGTAGTTAAAGTGCTGTTACGGAGGTTAGGAGGGGATGTCAGGTCACCAACTCCTTCTATAATCCAATTAAAGTTTGTCTGGTTGAATGGTCTATGAGGAGATCATCAGGTCAGGTCAACAGATTGTTAATAACTGGCAAATAGCATAAGATCTTGAATTCATCTACCTTGTCCGTGGTAATCTTTGCTTCATATTAGCTAGTGAGATAGGCAAATTATATGGAGGTTCCTTTGGACGAAGTGTCAAAGAAAGAACGTTAATCCAAAGTTCAGACAGACTTATGTGAACCTCTTTTGATTTGGAAATTGGGCAGGAAATTCTGCCAGAACAAGATTTGTCATGAGATTTCCAGTATTTCTTGGATTTGGCTGCATTGGAAATAATGCAAAAATAGCCTTTCTTGTGGTATTCACGCATTCCTTCTCACTGTCCTGGCTGAAAGCAGAAAAATCTGAAGCACACACAATTTTAGAAAAATGTACTGAACCTTTGAACCACAGAAGGTTCAGTTCTACTTTCACGGGAAGGCAGAAAGCTTCAGGGTAGTTCTTTTATATGCAAACTAGTATAACCATTCTTTTCATTCCCTCACCCTGGCTCTGTGTGTGGGTGTTTAAATACAAGGGGCAGAGGGTTTTGAGTGCAAGGAGAAACTACTATAATCATGTAGCTTCAGGGGTAGACTATAATTCTGTAGTCTGACTTCAAGAATTAACTGAAGAAATCATGTTGTAGATTTGCCTGAATAGTTCAGTGTGATATACATGGGTACAGTTGAGACCAGTGATTAAAGTGTGAACTTAATTTAAAATGGCTGGCTTTGCATAACCCTAATTCACTGTGACACATACCAAGGTACAGCCCAGATAATGGGGTGAGGGGCTGTGTCATCCCGATTGTACAACCATGGGTACACTGCAAAGCCTTGATGAAGTAGCTCCCACTGGAACTGCTTGCAAACAGTGTTCCATCCGTATCCTGGATGTCTGCAGTTTGCCAGCCACACTTGGGTTACACTCTGGCTCTCACCTGCCTTAATTATACCCCAGTGCATCCCCTTTCTCAGACATTTCCCCCAAAAAGTTTGTTCTGGACTGCTCAGCCCTCTCCCAGACAGTATAAATATTTTAAATCTGTTACTCCTTAAGGGGAATAATATTCCATTTCTGATCTCAAATAGCCATTCAGACTCTTCATCTTAAGCACACTGGATTAGATAAAACGGCAAATAAATGCATTAACTACAAAGAGAGTTTTAAGTGAGTACAAGGCATAAAAATCAGAAATGACACCGTTTATGTGGAAGGATATTCTCTGTTTTTTTCCCCCAATGAACTTTGTCTTCTCTTCCTGCTTGATTACTCTGTTTACTGCTTAAATACAAATTAAGCAGAGAAAATAGTTCTTTGTTTAGGCTAGACCGCTTTGCTTGGCTATTGGGTTTGGAACATGTTTAGTTACATAATACAGGGGAATCTTATGCTGACACACACATTTTACCTGAAAATTAATGACAGCGAGTTACAAGTTTTTCCCTCTGACAATCGGTGAACCAAATCCCCACCCTTAGTTTCACCACTATACATTTGGAGTAACTGAAGTAAAAATAAAGGGAACTGAAGCAGAACAATCACTGTGCTTTGGTGAAATAAGGGTTAAATTTACCCTCAAGAGAAGGCTGGGACCTTGGGCCAATTAGCTGAGGCAGGTATCAGGCAATCAATATCTAGCTGGGGTAGTATAAACAGGGGCTACTATTCAGGGAGGCACTCTTGCTCCAGTTGTGCAGCAGGAAAGACCTAGCTACCTGGGAAAGTAGAAGAACTCCCAGGCTAAGGCCTTGCTTTCAAGAATGAGGGGTGCTAAGGTTGCAGGGAGGCAGCCAGGACAGAAGAAGGCAGGCTGAGGCCTTGCTTTCAAGACCTGAAGGGTACTAAGGTTGAAGGGAGGCAGCCAGGACAGAAGAAGGCAACAGGTCCACACTCCCTCGCCCATGATGAACAGCCCTTTCAGACTGCAATTTTCCCAGAACAGGGGCTAGATGATGATTGGCAGTGGGTCACTGAGGCTGAAGTCTATAGGATTTTGGGGTTCCCTGAGAGGAGAGGACCCCAGAGTGTTGGGGCACTGCTGTGAGTCAGTACTACAAGGGAAGAGTCACCATGGGCTAGGAGGGACGCAGGGTCTTGAAATAGCACAGAAGATAAGTAACTGATGACAAGACACTGGGCAGAAGACACTCCATCAAACTGAGCTCATTCCTGGTATGCACAATAGGCAATGATTTGTCGTTGTTACAGGGAAATATAAAAGCTATTAGGCAGTAGTAATGATACATTTTTAATAGGCTGGTGGATTTAGTCTGAGGCTGCGTCTAGACTGGCAAGTTTTTCCAGTTGTCTACACTGGCCGCTTGATTTTGCACAAAAGCACTGACGTTCTACTGTCTGAAATCAGTGCTTCTTGCGCAAATGCTTTGACGTTCCCGTTCGGGCAAAAGCCCTTTTCCAGAAATGTTTTTGCGCAAGAGGGCCAGTGTAGACAGCTAAGCTGTTTTGCGCAAAAAAGCCCTGATGGCAAAAATGGTGATTAGGGCTTTCTTGCGCAAAACCACGTCTACGTTGGCACGGATGCTTTTCTGCAAAAGTGCTTTTTGCGGAAAAGCGTCTGTGCCAATCTAGACGCTCTTTTCCGCAAATGCTTTTAATGGAAAAACTTTTCCGTTAAAAGCATTTGCGGAAAATCATGCCAGTCTAGACGTAGCCTGAATGTATACCAATGAGGAGCAGAAATGAGTCCTATAACATGCATTATTTTTACAGTGCTTTAATCATTCTGAAAGCTCTCATTAAGTAACCTGTAAAACTCCTCTTGTCCCAAAAGAAGAAGAAAGTTTTCTTAGATTCTTGAGATCTTTGTTACCTTCTGCAAAGTAATACTTCTTATGGAGCATTTACCACTACTTACAGTATTCCAGGTAGGGAATTTCCATATATATTATATGGAATTGTAAGTGTATTGCATCTGAATATGCTTTTTTTAAAGTAATTAATATAGAAAAGAAGGAAATGCTGTGCCAGCAATTTATACATCTTACGTTTCTCATCTTTCAAATTCAGGAGTTTACGGAAGTAAATCAACAAAACTGTCGCATATTAAAAGCAATTCATTTCTAGCTCTGCCACCAATTTCTTTGGGCAAGCTGCTTAAACTCTATTAACACGTGTTTCTCCATTGGTGAAATGGGAATGATAGATTAATGCATTTTAAGGGAGGGATTTTCAATCCCAACTTTCAAAACTAAAACTCAATAAATGTTGAGTATCAAAGATCCTTCTGAAAATCTGTTCTGGATTAAGGTCCTGATTCAGCTAAACCCTGGCACGTATGCTGGATTAAAGTTAAATATAGGGCCTAACATTTGAAAAATACGTTGAGATCCTATTTTCAAGGCACTATAAAATATTGTTTACAGTTATTTCAGAGGCACCTTTTGTATTGCAAAATAGGCTACCTGCAAGTGCCATTTACATTTATTGATAATAATCTTCAAACAAAGAAACAATTTTTTAAAAAGCCCAGCCCCAGCCCTCTAACAAACAGCATCGTGATTCCTGTAACATGAAACTTAAATGGGAAGTAATATCAGCATCAAACCATTGTGCAGTACTTTTTTTTTTTTTTTTTACATTATTAAAATTCTGTGTTATTTTTTTTCTTTTGGCTTTAGTGCTGTTACAGATGTTCCTGGTGATAGAAAGATGACTCTAATACCCACTGCTTATTTGAAATGGCTTTGAGCTGGGATTCTGCCAAGAATGCTGGCAATGTCCTTTTTTCCAGTTTCCCCATTCAGTCTGTGCATGTTGTCTACTCTGCTTGCTTAGCATGTCGGTATCTGGAAATCTCACTGGAAATGCACTTGTGTTTCTTGGCCCTTCACCTGTGCCAGGAATGTAGTCCCAGCCTCAAGTGCCATGCAATCTCTATGCTAGCCCCTAGTGTGTTGAGTCATTGCTTAGCCTTTTTTGTGTCTGGCTTTAATTTAAGCATTCCAGGAAATATAAAATTGAGCTCCTGAATACTGATACCGTCTGTACCTGGTGTTACTAATATTCTGAATCACATGCTTTAGGCTTCTTTTCATAGACAAACTTTAAGGAAAGTTGAGTTTTTAAAAACAGATTTGCAATTTATTTTATTCTTGACATGGATATATCCTCCCATATTAAAAAGTCAAAACATACTGCCTTAATTAACTTGGAGATTTTAGACAGTATGGCAGAAAATTTCTTTAATACTGCAAAGGAGATGGAGTGAACAATTCTGATGGTTCTTACCAGCTTTCTTTATATGGTATTTTTATAAATATCAAATAAAATATAACGGTCAGGTTAATTCTTTGATTCGTTAAGACTTCACCAATTCCACCCTCATTGAGTTTCGGGCTTCTTTAGAAATTATACCATTCAGGTCACACATTTCTACCCACGAAGTTCTTATTTAAATAGATTTCTTTCCCTCTCCCCTCTTATTCTTCTGTCTCTGAATTTCTAATGCAATGACTCCCAACCTTTTCCAGCATATGGACCCTTTGTCAATCTATTAAAATTTTACGGACCCCCCCAATCAATATAGCTGTTCCTGCAGCCGGCACAGAGCCTCTCCGCTCCCAACTTTTTGTGCCCCCCTCTTACAGGAGCACAGGTTGGGAACCACTGTTCTAATGCATCTAGATAATATGAATTGCCTCGTAGTTTTCCTATAAATATTTGAACCTCACTTGGATTTGAGTTTATTTACAAATCCAATATTCAGACCAGATTTATCAAACATTTTACTAAATTTTATGCATTTTTGAGCACACCTGGACACAGTTTCAAATCAGCTTGTGTAGACTTTGTACAATTTGTCAAAAAAGTAGAATTTTGTGTAGTTTCTAATCCAAACCCCTCTCTCTAAAATAAACAAAAGTGAGGCTCCATTGTTTTGACTGATAATTTGTTGGAACCTGAAAATCAAAACTCTGTGATGAGGGCATTCCCATGAGTCAAACTCTCATAACATTTTCACACAAATGTTGACAAAGAACAGTTTTTTGTGGCTCTAATGTAGGCACGTTGGTAAGCTTAGGATGCAAATACAGTTTCCCAGTTGGCAGAAAACATCGTGGAGGCACATTATTAGGATATTCAATACTTTGAAATGCTTTTTTAACTGGCACCCAAGAAGAATCGCGCAGCTCCTTCTACTTCTTTTCTCAGTAACTTCTCATAAAGAAAGGAGAGAAACAAGTCTGCTGTCTGTGTAGAAAATTATGTATATATTCATGGAGACTTGGATGATGATCAGAATATTCCATTTTGAGGTACAATTTTTGTTCAGATTTGTTAGCCAGAGAAACACAATTGGGTTTCCAATTGTCCATCTGCACTGCAAACAGAGGCTAGAGGTTCTTTTTTTTTTTTTTTTACAAATTCAGAATGATTATAATGGCCTTAGGACACTCCTCACTAAAGCAGCAGGCTATGTAAGCTTCACTGGCCAGTGCAGAATGGGAGAAGCTGAGAATATGTGAAGCTGCTTTTAGTGCATGGCCTCCCTAGCCTTCGTGATCAGGGATGAAATAGTTGCTGAAATCTGACAAGGGAAGTTCGATCTCTCTTTCCTCCTCCTTTCCTTGTGTGCCCACGCAGGGCTAATCACGATATAGCCCATAATCTGGAAAAATTGGTGCTCGATCACTCATTCCCTTCTTTAGAATGTTTTATTTTTTGCTGCAGCCAGTCTGGCAGGCATTTTCCCAACTAATTTTTTTTCACATCTTTTATTGTTAATTATATTGTTTAAGAGCTCTTCCATGGCTGCTTAAAGTGCGGATAAAATTTGAGCTGTAACTCCCTAAGAAGCGGTACTGTAGGAGCCTAGGGCTGTCTTTCAAAGATTTTCCCAATGAATTTGGTCAGTTTAGACATAAGATGATGGGATTTTTTTCAGCTGCTTTCCATGCAAAATGAACATGGGATCTAAGTGACAATCTTTCTGGCATCTTTACTTCGTCACAGCTAGTGCCTAGTTTACTTTAAAAAGTTAGGTTAACCTAGCACCCCTGATAGACACAGTCACACTGACTGTTAAGCCTCATGTATAGACAGTTCTAGGTTGATGGAAGAATTCCAAAAGTCAGGGTGGTAGGTTAACTATGGCAACAGGAGAATCATTCCTATCCCTCTAGTAAATATTTACATGGAAGTGCTACAGCAACTCTGCTTCAGTGTTTCTACTGGAGCACAGATTCCCCAACTAGGACTTAGTAACTCTGCTGATGATTGATGAAGAAGAACAGAACTTTTTCAGAGGGAATATTTCAGGATTTTATGACCCCATTTTACAGGCAGGGAGCTGAGGCACACACATTGGTGCAAGCGATAGAAGAATGCTGATTCTAAGATTGTGGAGGGTTCATTTTCAAATCACAAAGTGATAGGAATATTTTGATTATTTGAATAATAATAATTGGCTTAACTCTATTAGAACAAATTGAAACTGCCATTCTTTGTATTAATTGCATTCTGGTCAGAGCCAAATATCAAATAAGGAAATATAAAATGGAACTTGTTTAAACAGGTGCCATCTTTGCACAATAATAAAACTGGAGTGAATGAAAGAGGAAAATTCTCTTATTTTGGCATGAATACTATAGTTCTTGCAAGTGTGCTGGCAACCTGTCAAGTCAGCTTTTCTTTTTATGGCTACATTCTTCCACATACAGTCTGGAGACATGGGTCACCAAAGGGATTTGGATTTGTTGCCATTCATCTACAAAATGGATAAGAAGAAAGCTAACAGAAGTAGTCTCTGAACTGACTTCTAAAAATACATGGTGGGGATTTCTAAAAGGCTCAAGTGCAGTTTTTCAGGAGCATTTAGACCCCTTAATGATATAGATGGGTGGGGAGTTGTCAAAAATACCTAGCCAACTTAGATGTTGATTTCTGTGGAAGTTAGGCATATGACCTACATATGTGCTTTCCCCTAACTTGCTTTGAAATAATGGCCCCAAGAAACATAGGAGGAAAAGTCTCTTGGCTCTCAGTCAGATTTTTCCTCCTAAGTCTCTTGGGCCCAGGATTTTAAAGGTAGGTAAGGGTTGCTGAACTCAGCACTGCAATGGATAAGTGAGTTAGGAGCCTAACTCTCATTTCAAAAGGGATTTAGACACCTAATCTAAATGTTGTCAACAATTTAATGAGATGTAGACTCATTAAATCTTTCTGACGATAAGATTTAGTTCCTAACACCTCATCCCCTTAAAAAGATTCACCATTTTTTACTTGGTGTACCCATTAAAGTGAGGAAAAATTGCTTGTTTAGCAAGACGCCTTATGTTTTTATAAATTCTCATGAAAATCTTAGTAAACACAACTTGGATTCACTCCAGTATGTTTGAATTTATGGGTTTTTTTTTTTTTGGCTGAAATGGGGGGCAGATTACAATTAGTTTAGACTAAGGCTATTTTTATTAAAATTACAAACACAAAAAATCACGGAAGGATCACCGTGTCTATGACCATTTTACCCCCAGGAGAAACCTGAAGCATACTCATAGTCACAGTTCCATCCCAGCTTACTCCCCGAAAGAAGTTATCTGCCTTCCCTTACCTAAGGGGAAATAGCTTCCTTGCAAGCTGAGCTCTAGAGTTGGTCGGATCATTTTCTTAAACGTTTTGCAGCGATGAGATCTTGGGCTTTGATGGGAAGGTTTTTGGTCTTTGGAAGAGAAGATGTTGGTTTCATTCCAATATGTAATAAAAGTCAACTTCAAAACTTCAATGTTGTTGCAAAACAGAATTGTCCTCCAGTCAGCTCTCCTCACTCCTGAGGTTCCCTCCTCTCCCAGTTCTTCCCTGTCTGTTCTCTGTCCCCCTGTTTTGAGGTGAGGACTTCCCTGTTTAGGTATGACTGATGTTGTAACATTTTATGAACACAGGCCCCTTCTGATGACACAAATGCTCACTGTGAAGGTTGAAGTGACTTTGAGAACCTTTTACAACTGTTATTTCTTGCAGAGAATCTCTCCATTTCTTATGTGCTCATAAAACCATGGGAAGGGCAATGTGTCGGAAGAAGGGATGCCATGACCCAGTGGTTCTGAGAAATTATCTTACATTGCTGAGTGTAAAGTTTCTGAATTGTCTGGTTTGCGTGGGTGTGAAGGGCAAAGCAAGTTTATGTGCCAAAGCTAACTTCATTGAAACCTACCTTCAGCTGCTGAGGAGGAAAGAGAGTGCCCTAACTGGGTGACTTTTAGATGATACTGAAGAATCACATTGCACTGGAGTTCATGTTTCCTATTAAACATAGGTTTCAAAACCAAATATGGAGATTTCAAAGCAGGATTAACATTTTTATGGCTTGGACCCTACAAAAGACATACTGTGAACTTGTCCCTGATAAAGACAAGGTCAATAATGGTGTGCATGACGTGTACAGAAAGGCATAGATATAGAAATTGGGAAAATAAGCTGTCTCTAGTCACTGCCAGTTCTTGCCGTTTGTTCATATGTAATCCCAATAAATTCCTGTTAATCTAAAGCAGGCACGTTATACTGTATGCCTTTCCCTGGAAAGGAGACCTTCAACAAGATAACTGTTGTTCACCAGCTTTTGAGACCTTCCCAACCCCTCTACTCTCTATATGCAGGAAAAGACAGAGGGATGTGTGCTCCATGGAGGACTGTGAAGTGTGCTATTCATCCAATTGTGAATGAAGCAATACTGAGAAAGTTATGACTCCAGGACTAGATTCTGCCAAGTTTTGGGAAGCATTTGGAGGCTTTGTAGTTAATTTCAGAATTCAAATTATGGTCTACGCAGTCTATGGTGTGTGTGTTTATAATCTAATCTTGATCAAATTTTTCTTTAGTTGGGGTTGGCATCTGGGCTAAATGCTTAATTTGGAAAGGATTCTTATGACCAGAACAACATTTTCAGCCTATTACACTCATTCCCTAGCAGCTGTGCTATGTTTATTTAAGAGTCAACAATTGCTTAAAAGGTATCAGGCTAGAAGGGGCCTTGCCTTGTATAGTGTGCTCCTGCTGTGTGTGAATCATGGGCCCCCAAAGCTAACGGCACCACGAGAAACTCTGTACGTGGCGCATGCCTGAGAGCAGTTAGACTCTGGCTTTCCGAGCCACAGCCAGTGCAGTGAGGCTGTCACTAGTTGGGGGTAGAGGAGAATGCATTGTGCACCTTGTAAAAGGGTCTTGCAAATATCCCTGCTGGCATTCTCCCTTGACTCTCCCAGAGGTATTGGCCCTGATTCTGATCCTCCTTATGCTCATATAACCCATGAACTTCTGTGGAGTAGTGCCTGATATACACACGTGTGAGACCGAATCAGGCCGTTGTGACACACTGAGCCTGCATGCAGCTTATGCGCAGACGCTTCTCTCTTTTCCCTGGCTTCAGTTATTCATTGATTCAGGGTCTTTAAAGCATGGAGATTCTTACTGTGGTATCTCTGTATCCTGCAATTTCAATATACACATGAAGACCACCCTTTTCTATTTTCCTTTATTTGGTCTCCCTCCTCGTTTTTCTCTATCTCTTTCTGTTAGGCTTTTTTGAGGAAAGGCGAGCTTGGGTTTTGTGCTGAAAGCTCTGCCAAGGAATCTGCGACTCGTGAACCACTGCCATGAAACCCCTGTTCTCTCTCTGTATGGCTGGCCCTGGAGGTTGATGGTTTTGCTGGCATTCAACAGTATTTCTTGATGCTTTCCAAGGCTTCATTTAAAACTTCTGTTTTTTCTGTGTGGGACAAATATGGCCATTATTCTACAAGTGGGCTAGAAAATATTCTCCAGTTAAACAGCGATAGCAGCAATTGGAACCCCATCTCTTTTGCCTGAAAGGCATGTGATTTTTTTTTAAAGACTAGTTGAGACCATGTCAATTCTATCATGAATAAGTCTTGGGTTTCTGCCTTCCTCCCACCCGGTTAAGATGCGTACTTAGCTTGCTGCTCTGCCCAAACAAATAAGTTGAGAGAAAGCACCTTTAAGGGCCGGGAGGAGGAGTCCCCTTTTTAAGATACAAAATAGCTATATAGCCCCTACATTCAGCCCTGTGCTTGCGCTCCCAGGGCTGGTGTGAGGCTTCCTACTTGCAATATGTGTGATCCTTGTGTGCCCCCCAAAACCCACTTATATAATTTCTCCTGCCAGAGAGCCTTCCATATGTATGGTAAAAGGGGGACATGATTTGCTTTTAAGTGTGGGGGGGGGGGGGAGGGAAGGGAGGAGCAGTGGGGGGAGGGGAGTACTCTTTGGCAGTGGAAGAGGTGTTACCTAGTGGCCTGAGTGCAAGACTTGGAAGCCAGGAACTTTTGAATCATAATCTTGGCTCAGACACTGACTCCAACTGCTGTCTAGGAGAGTGTTTTTCAACGACTGGTCCATGGACCTGTGCCAGTCCCTGACATCTCCCTGACAATGTTTAGGAAAGTAGCAAGCTGGTCTCTGGTATCAAAAATGTTGAGAAACTCTGGTCTGTCAGATTCCCAAAGAACAGATTTCTCCTGAGATGTGTGCTGAGTCCTGTGCCGATGGATTTACCCAGAGGGCAGTGCACTTTTTGCTTTGTCCAGTAAACGTTCTGCTGCCTGTGAGCCTTTTGCTTTTGAGTGCACAGAGCGCCTCCATAGAGCGTCCAGCACAACAAAATGGGCAACTCTGCTAATGAATGGTATTTTCTAACGCCTGGCTAGTGTTTGGCAGGCTCAAAACACTGCCTATTTGTCTATTGTTCTTTTGGAGCCCTATGATTTAAGGGGATTGCTTAGCATCCATGCCCTGCCTAGTTAAGTAGTCACTTTGAAGATGTCCTGTGTGAGAACAAATGAACCAACAGCTCCTGCAATGCTGGAACAATATTGATAGTGGAGGTGCTGAGAGCCATTGAAACACCCTGTAAATTCTGTATATGACAAAAACCACTTCAAGCCAGGGGGTACTGCAGAACCCCTGCATCCTTAGTTCCAACATGTGTGAACAGTTCCCTAGTCAAAAATACTAGACAACAAGAAGAACAAAAGGACAATATCCACCCCCCCCCCCCCACTCCTGTGACCTGGTTGTAGGTGCAGCGTAATATGTGATAAAGCTGTTTTGCTTTCCTAGTAAATGCCAGCCCTTGATGGCTAGCTAGCTGGCTGCGTGGTGCAGCATGTTATTGTTCTCTCCCCAATGAAAACAGGCTGGATGGAATTAAGAATGTGTGGGTCAGTGCCAAAGAAAACATTTCTCTGGCCTAAAAACCTGCCACCACTCAACACCTGTCTGGGCATGAATTGAACATTGTAGCAGTTGATCCATTGCAGTCTGACGGATCAATGTGTGAAATTTTTAGCTGTGTGTTCTCAGTGCTTGAGCACCCTCTTGGGAAGAGGCATGTGAAGCATTTTGGCTTAAACCCCTTTTGTGGGCTGAGTGACTGGAGTGTTGGGTTCTCTCACTCTCCCTGCTGCAAGTGCAGACTGCTGTTGCCAACAATTGTTTGTGAAAATTGGAGAAAGGAGAAAAACAGAAGAAGGCAAATGTGGGTTCAAGTCCCTGTTAAAATAAAGAGCCTTGGGAAAAAATGGGAAAAACAAGGGACTGAGGCGTGCAGTGTTCTGCTTAAAAAGAGACAGCTTGGCTAACTTTTTTTTTTTTTTGAGGATCCCCCTCCCCCTGTTTTCTGATTCTTTCTGATACAGCCAGACAGAACTAGACCAGAAAAAAATGGTTAATACATAGTGACTGGACCATGGTAAATTTGAGAAATTTACTAGCTTGTAGGCAGAGTACTTTCACCTGTTCATCCCTATTTTAAATCTCCTGATAAAGCTGAAATTATCTGCAGATGTCAGCCATTCTCCATGCAAGCCTGTGTGAGAATTGTTTAAAGGGAGCAAAAGCTGTGTAAAAGGCATATCTTATGATGGTCAAACTGATTTTAATAACATTTCCTCTCTCTAATCTTCACGCCTAATTTGAACTTTAAGGCTCAAAGTTTGGATAATTATACCTACACACACATACTCCATCTCTCATTTTTAAACATTTCTGTACTTTTGAATTCCATCTGAGACCAAAAGTGCAACTTCAAACATTGAGGGAGACTGTTGTGATTGTACTTCCAAACCAGCCTGAAGCAAGAAGCATCAGAAATGTTATGAGAGCTGTTTCTCACAAGATTTCCAGTCCAATATTGCTGACTCAAGACATTTGCTTTACAAATAAGTCAGAATTAGAAAACTGGAAATTTAGAAAACCAAACACTATGGAACTTGAAAGTTGGACCTGTATGAGAACATTGGGATTAAAGCCTATCTCTAGACTGATTAAGCAGCAAAGCTTTTTGGATGCTTCTCTGAACAAAGACTCTAGAATTTTTACCTGGGAGTAACTCCTGACACGGGTAACTCCTGTTGACTGGAGGAGCAGTCTGTGTTTTCTGCCTGTGCAATTGTTAGTTACTGAAGTGAAGTTGGGTAGCATTAATTGTTTTATGTGGTACTCTTTCCCCCCCCCCCCTCCCCCATCAGTTTAAATCAGTTTTTCCTTTTTGGGTGCACTTGTCATTAGGGTTAATTTCTGTTTGTGGGAACTTCTGTGATTCATCTCTGCTACAGCAATGACAGGATAGAATCAGCTTAACAGACAAAAAAGCTGCTACTGTGCTCGCCAGAATCCCTGCACTGAAACGGGGCAATGGTAGAAACAAGCTGCTCCTGCAACAGCTGGTACGTCTGTTGCAGCTGTTGCTGTATCCAGTGCCACTACCTCAGAGGTTCACTCTGGATAAGCACCCACAAGTTTTAGATGTTTATCCAAAGCTTATCTTGGGTCTACACACTTGTACTGGAAATCCATATAAAATTAGCTTTGTCTCAAGATTTATGGCAGTTCTTGCTTCTGCTTTGGCTGCAAATATTGGAAGACCAGGTTGTGTTTTTTCTTCTTCTCAGAATACAGAAAGAGGAGGGATGTACAAAAAAGAAACACAAAGACTGGAAAAGAAACCCAATCATACTATTAACCCTCAGCATTTTCCTGTGTAGTTAGTTTTCAGCAAGATGCAAGGTGATTATTACGTATCCATCCAGCTCTCATAAAACCCAAACGTCACCTGGAGAGAAGATCTTATGAATGTTTTTGTTGTGAGGAAAAATGGAAAGAAAATGCCAGCATTAGCCAGTATTGGCATACTTGATAGATACGATCAGTGATTGGAGCTTACTGTAATATGTAACCATTAACTTGCTAGGAATCCTACTTCTCTTCCCACCATGCACATGTTAACTTAACAAACAAATAAAAATAGTGCTGCTGAAGGATATGAAGGCAATCAGGTTGAAAGACCATACCGGGTTGAGAGGATGGTTAGAAGACTTGCAGTGAGCAAACGAATTTTTCCATAGGTTTTGCACATGGCTTCAGAGGATGTGTTGATATACGTATATAGTCCTTTGAACACCAGTATTAACCTTCTGCTATGCAGTAGCAGAGGTATAACCCCTTGCAAGTTGGTTTCCTAGCAGAGAAATCAGTGAAATGGAGTCTGGGTACTTTTCAAGTGCCAGGTGGACACAAACAGTAAAGGTAATGCTTTCCTTCAGGAATTGCAGCCCGATGCTAATGCCTTGCTCACTGAGAGCAACTCTATGCCCGTAGATAATTTTAATGAGACACCCAGGCAGAGAGCAAGCTCTCCTACTACTGAGTTCTCCTGGGACCACTGTATGTACCCACAGCCTTTCATAACAAATCTAAATCTGAATAATTCCTTTCTGCACGCATCAGAGAAAATCTGAAGAAAACTCCACCACCCTTTTCTGTCATGCTGATTGCTGGAATGACTGCCTAGTTGTATTACTATACATTTTTTTTTTTTTTTAGTCTAGAAGTTGTGTCTCAACCCCCAGCATGGAGAACCAATAGACTTTTTTGGTCTGATCTCTCTACACTTTGACCAGTCTGGCTTGGATGGCTTTATCAGGTGTTAAAAATCTTCCCAGAACAGCTCTCTGGATCGCTGGCACACATCAAGGTGCGGTTCCCAGGAAAATTTGTAACAAAAATGCATCATATCTTCACAAGACTATTTGTTTCTACACTATATTTTTAATTTATTAATAGGGTCAATAATAATAATACTTGGAAAACTATAACAGCGACACATAGTGCTATAACAGTACTTCAAGCCACAGCACAGAGTATTAAATGTGTTGAGAGGACAAGCTTTTTTTATTAACATAAGCAGACTAGAGAGGTTATCAGTACAATAACAATAGAAGAATATGGCAATTCTAAGGCAATGAATTGCAGAAAGTATACTCTTATAAATTATACTTAATCTCTTCACCTTTTCTTAATTTATTAATCTTGGGGCATGTCTAGATTATTTTTTTATTTAGAAAGAGAATACGCAAATTCTGCGGGAACTTGCGTATCTTTTTCCAATCGCATTTTTGAAAGAGGATCTTTTAAAAGTGAAAGCAGCCTGGACATGTTTTTTTTCAGGAAAAAAAACCTTTTTTGAAAAACCACATAAACCTTTTTTTAGGAAGAGTGGGTTTTTTTTTTCCCCCCCAAAAAAAGTGTCCAGGTTACTTTCACTTTTGAAAGATCCTTTTTAAAAAATGCGATTGGAAGAGATATGCAAATTCCTGCAGAATTTGCATATCCTCTTTCAAAAAGCCTTAGTAGTTTAGACATAGCCATATAGTCCAAATTCTGGTATATTAGTACTGCTAATGTAATGTTCACAGCAATATAAATTAGGAATAACTGCATTTGAAATCATTTTAAAAATGTGTAATATCAGAATCAGACCAAATAATGTTCTGGATTTATCTCTCTGTTTTAGAATGCGTCAAGAACTCCTCCTAAACTGTAAGAACGAGGACTACCAAATTTGGTACGCAGCTCCCTCTTAACCTAACTTAAACCAAGATCAGCATTTGGCTGTGCCTGGAAAATGGAAATTTCCATAAATGGGACTGTTTTTTATAACATGGAAAGGGAGGGGAACAGAGAGCAGTGCTGCAATATGGAGAGTGGCCAGCAGGACTAGGGCTCTGCCATTTTGCCTGCCACTAGAATGGGTAAGGAGTCCCCTAGCTCTCCTGTGGAGTGCCTGCAGGCTGTGGGAGGGCGCAGTCCCTAGAACCTCTCTCCCCAGAATGCCTGTAGGATAAGGAGGGACCACTGGAAGGGGTAACCCCCAGAGACTCACCCAGTCAACCTGTGGAACTCCTTGCCAGAGGATGCGGTGAAGGCTAGAACTTTAACAGGGTTCAGAAAAGAGCTAGATAGATTCATGAAGGTTAGGTTGATCAATGGCTATTAGCCAGGATGGGTAGGAATGGTATCCCTAGCCTCTGTTTCTCTGGAGGTGAGTGACGGGAGGGATCACATGAGGATTACCTGTTGTGATCCCTTCCTCTGGGGCATCTGGTATTGACCACTGTTGGCAGGCAGGATAGTGGGCTAGATGGACTTTTGGTCTGACCCAGTATGTCCGTTCTTATATTTGCTTGGATGAAACCTCCAGAAGGTAAAAACCTAATACCAGGTATACAGACACGGGATAAAATTCCAGTATTGTTCGTGAGAAGAATTTAAATATTTAAAAGGATCGTACCACACCATTATCAAGTGATCTAAAGAGGATGGTATGCTAGGCCTTTTAGATATCACCTTCTCCCTGTCATTTTATATCAGAGAAGCGGTACCAGTAATGTATTTTTTTGAAAAGGAAAATTTGTCCCTATCTAATTATTCACTGAAATAGAATCACTAAATTACTTGGACTCCTAGGTTCAGATGAGTCTCCATTTACCATTTCTATAGAAATATATTTCAAGAGCATGTTAACGGGACGTTGAAGAGACCCAAATATACTAACCTTTCTGAAATGCACAAAACAAAATCCCTAGCACTAAGCCAATGGAAAGAACACTGCATTTCAAAGGCAAAATAAATATGGTATGTCTAAACTACAGAGAAGATCAAAGCTGCTGCTGTCAAACTTCTAGAGTTTGAATTAGTGGGTCTAGTTAAGATAGCTAATTTGAACTGAGGGGGTTACTTCTGTCGATGCCGGTAGTCCTGCTTTCACAAGAAGTAAGGGAAGTTAAAGGCTTTAAGTACGTTGTGTGAGACAATCCTTGCAGTGAAGAGCTTAACATTTTAAATAGATAGGATAGATTAAAAAAATGAAAAAAGAAACTGAGGCACAGAGAAGGGAAAATGACTAAATGACAAGATCATACAGTTGGTCAGTAGCAAAATTAGGAGCAGAATTTCCTACATCTCAGATCAATACTGGACCGTGTTACCTACTAGGTCTGCATTTAAGCTAAAATTAGAAGTATTATGATGGAATTCACACACAAGCCCAAAAAAGTTAAGTGTCAAAATTCAACTGAAGTCATTGTGATTTAGGCATCTGACTCTCTTAGGCTCCTTTGAAACTACCCACGAACAAATGAATTTAGTCTGTCTGTTTTTAATTGAATGTATTGTTCATACATATACTTTGTTCTATAGTATATTTTGCTAACTAACCCTTTTGTGGTGGTGGTGGGGGGGGGGGGGGAGAGGCTGGATTTTTGCTCTATCACCACTATTGGATTATCTTTGCTTGCCTACCTGAATCATTTAAAATAAAATATTTGAGTGGCTTTGAGAGATTTATTATTTCCAAGCAATACAAAAGTGGAGTTGAAGCAATTTTAGGTTTTCAGGGAGTTGCAGGACATTTATAAAAGCCTACAACAAAATATCCAGTTCAGGAAAGACACAGTTAAAGATTAGACTGTCTTCTTCAGTTGGCATGTGCACAGTGTGTAGCTCTTTGAATTCAATGATAATTGTTCTTGAGCCTTGATTGGAAATGCTTACAAAAAATCAAGCCAGTTGAAATACATTCTATGGGAAGAATAAACATGATATGCATCAATTTAATTTTAAAGTAGGAAGCATTCAAGAAGACATTTTTTCACACTGAAACTGCAAAGTCAGTCCCACTTGTCTATGCTGAAACCTGTATAAAATAGTTGGGAACACCGTCTGTACAATCATGAAGGTCAAACTTGGTGGAAGTCAGTAGACTGTAGCAAACAAAATATTGATTATTATTAAAGGATTATTTTTGGATCAAGGTTGTCTGGGTTTCAAAATTTATTTTAAACATTCAAATACAGCATGGTCTTCCAGCTGTTTTTATGAATTGCTCTACTTGTTAGCATAGTTGGCTATCAAGGGAATAATTAATCTATTTATATAGTGTTGTATCAGGTTTCAGTATATTTGGCAACAGACAGAATAGCATTATTAAAAATAATAAATAAAAATTAACTAGGATAACGAAAATATTTGTTAGCTTCTTGTTAACTACCTCACTTGAGATACGACTGGTTTAGTGACATATTCCAGAAGTTTTATCTAAACTATTCTTTACAGAGACAGTCAGCATCACTCAGGTAAAATATGTCTTCCGGAGGGGGAGGATGAGTAAAGTTTTATTAGTTTGATTAAAAACCGTGTGATGTGTTTACTTTGGATCTGACTTTCTTCAGATATGGCTTGCTTACAAAGTGTTATTGTTTTAATACAGTACTTTGATTAATTGCACAGCATTAACTTGCAGAACCCTTGGTGTTTTGAGATCAGTCTTTTCATCCTCATTGTAGTAGAACTGGAAGCAAGCTCAAAAGTGCATTTCAATAGCACTTGCTTGTCTCATGACAACTGGTTGTGTGACCTTCTTGCAGCTGATGTTGATTATTTTTCTGAGCTGTAAACTAGGGTAGTCTTATTATTATTTGTCGTGTGTTTGACAATGGATCTCACTCTAGCTCCCATTTCACTAATTGGGAGACTTTGCGGGTAAATATCCTAAGCAGTGGGCAAGGAAGAAGGCTGTTCTTGTGGTTAAGGATTTGAACTCCAGAAACCTGGCACAGGATTTCTATGTGAATTTACACTGTAACTTAATGTCTTTGGGTGCCCAACCCATGCTCCAGTCATTGAAAACAGTATCCTATACATATATATATATATATAGTTCTACCAACTAACACTCTCACTAACTTACAGGACACATTCCTTAATGTAAATAAACTTTGATGCCAGGTACTTGTAATTCTAGGGTCCAGTCTGAAGCCACTGGGAATCTTTCAGTTCCATATTGCTTTCCAAGTATGGGATTTTATTTATTTTCCCTCCATGGCGGGTTGGATTTTTGCTCCCTAGGGGTGCATCTACAGAGCACCCTAAACTCAAAATAAGATATGCAGTTTGCACTATGCAAATTGTGTATCTTATTTTGATTGTGTTTTGAAATTAGCATGTCTACACAGTGCCAAATTTCAAAATAATGTGCTATTTCAAAACATTCCTTTACCCTCATGAAATGAGGGTTACTGGGAGGCAAAATTGCGTTCCCGTTATTTCAAAAAGTATTTTGAAATAAGAGGCGATTTGTGTAGACAGAGGGTGGCTATTTTGGGATACTTCCAGTATCCCGAAATAACCGTGCAGTACAAACCATCCAGAAGACCATCTCTGTTTTCACTTGTTGCATCAGCAGACAAAGTAAAATGGGGAAGTAAGAATAAGAGGCCCAGACTTAGTTTTAAATGCCTTCTGATGGCAGAAGTTTTTCAGTGACCAAAATCTGACCTTCAGGGCATACTCCCATAGCCGATGACTTCTTGAGGTTTGTGTTAGCATGGGAAATTTGGGAATGCATTTTGTGAAATGTTGCTCTTTTGTTTCTTGGATATATGTGTGTATTTATTACATCTCATATATGAACCATGACATATTAAGAGAGATTTTATGCATAAGTCAAATAATACAGAATGCATGTTGCTGTCAAACTATTTTCTAAAAATCCTTGGATATAACATTGTGACATTTAAGTTTTAGCTAAGGATATGAAGTATTGCCTAATTGACTAATCAGATAGGCAATACATTTTTGCATTGACTATTCGATTAGTCGATAGGGTGCTTTCATCTTTGATGTGTCCGTTTCTACACTTCAAAGGTGAAAGCACCAAAGCCTGAGGTCAGTTGGGGACTCTTCACTGACTCCGGGCTTTGTGCAGCACTGCTGCTTTGAAACACTACGGCAGCATTTCAAAGCAACAACGCTACACAGTGTTTGGTGTCTGCTGGGGACTGTCCCACTGATCCCAGGCTCCACGCAGGGCTGCCACTTAAATGCTGTGAGGCGCCTGAGGCCGGGCTCCCTGGAGTTTCAAAATGGCAGTGCTGCACAGAGCCCAGGATCAGCTGATCCTGGGCTCCACTTGGTGCTGCCACTTTGAAATGCCATGGGGAACCTGACACTGGGTTCGTTGCGGCATTTCAAAGTGGCAGCGCTGTATGGAGCCAGGGGTCAGTTGAGTAGTCCCCAGCTGATCCCGGGCTCCACGCAGTGCTGCTGCTTTGAAGTATCCCCTCTTCTCTCCTCCCCGCCCCCTGCTGCCTTTATCTGATAGAGGCAGCAAAGAGGGGGGAGCAACTAGTTGACTATCCTGTCAACTAGAATTTCACATCCCTAGTTTTAGCTGCTGTAAAGATGACACCATTTCGTGTGTCTGCACCTTGACATGATGGGAAAACTTGTGTGTTCCAATGACCCAGACAGTTAGGTTGGCAGGATGTTTATCTCCTGGTAAAATCATCCAAGTCAGACAAATCAAAGACAATCAGATAAAAAGCAGTCCACTGCCATTCCAAACTGGGGTTTGAATGATAGGCCAATGGTCTAGCCTCATTTTTAAAAAATTAAACACGTGTTAAATGTAGAAACATAACAGAGAAGGAAATTTTACAAACAGCTCAAAAGATAAGACGGGAGGAGCCTTGTTCATGCCCCGGTGGTATGGGAAAGATTCAGTTTGAAGGGAAAAGTACACTGTTTTTAAAAAATTGAAAGAAAATCTGGGTAAAGGTTTCTCATGTCTGGAGTTTCACATATAGCTTCCAGATAAGAATTACATCCAGATACATATATATGATTATAGACAGATATATCATAGTAGCCCAATGTCTGAGAGTCTGTAACGCTGAAATGCTGGCTGTTCCCTCTGGGCGGTCCATGCTGCATGGGGAGTGCGGGACCCAAATGGCCGTGTGCACCGCTTGCTCCCCGGCTGAGTGGTGCATAAGTCAGCTGAGCGCCACGGCAGGAGGAGAAGGGGGGGGCGGGGCAGTACGTACATGGCCGGGGGCGGGGCCTGGATGAGTGTGCATTCCTGGCAGAGACAGAGGAAAGTGGAGGAGAGCAGAGAGTGAGGGAGAGGGGGGGGGGGGACGGACGGACGGCTCAGGAGAGAAGAGCGAGATAGAAAGGGAATAGGACATGGAGGAGAGACCCGGAAATCCTGTCTTATGACAGGCTATTTGCTAGTTCTTATATAAAACCCTACCTATATTATTAGAAAGATGTTGGCTCATTCATGAAATGTCCAATCAGAATAAGAAACTGAGACACAGAATATAGCTGTAATATTTTTCAGCCAAAATAATCAGAGTAAAGATCAACCTATCAGCATGCTACATTTTAAATGAGGGGGAAATAATTTCCTTCAGTTGAATATTAACAATAACTACTTAATTGCCCTAATATGCTACTACAGATGCATATTTTTGTTTAGAGGAGAAAATACCACTTACCTGGAGAAGCTTGGCAAATCATTTGATTAGCCCTAATCTGATTTGTGTGTTGCATAGTACAGTACTTAATCTCCATCAAATGTAGCACTCTGAGGGATGCAGAACTTAAACTACTGCACAGAATTATCAATAGGAAACATTTAAAATAAAAAGTTCCATCTTATATTAACGTGTTACAGGTTCCTGGAAAGAAAATAAGTTTTAGGGCTATCACACCTGAAGGAAAACTACAATTAATGGAAGAGTGTAGATTTGTCTAGTGGTTAGTTTAAGATATTGTAGGAGCAGGTGACACTGAGAATAGAATAACTCAAGTCAAGGTCATCTCATAAAGCTCCCTAGTATTTACAGTTTATACAGTTTGTTTTGTGGTAGGTTTTGCAATTACAGTATATTGAATAACTGAACTGAGCAATAAACAGAACTTTCGGGATAGCCCATAAAGTAAGATTTAAAGTTCCCTACCTAATCCAAATATCTGATTGTAGAAGTTTAGAGCTGGGGAAAGGTATCTTGGGAATGAAGTCCTTTTATATATTGAAAAAAATCAGTAATAGTGAAAATGCCTCACTTCTTATGAACACGTAGATGTGCCTAAATCATCCTATGTAAGTCCATTCAGCTCCTTTGCTACTTTGTACCTAAATGGTCAGCTCCTTTGTACCTAAATGGCCAGTATAGGAGCCCATTTTAAGATTGGGCATTTAGTTCTGTAAAAAATATGAACTCTGCAGACTGCCCAAGATGATAGTCAGATTAACTAAATCTGAGCATCACAAATTTGTATGCGATCAGGCAGAATTCCAAACAGGAAGAAGAATGTATGGGATCTGAAAATGAAGGGTGACAATGGAGCGGATTAGATCTTGCAGCACATGTTGGGAGGGTTACAGTGGTATTGGCTAAAGGGTATGCCAATAATCATGTTGACAAATAATTAATTTTACTGCTGGGGAAAAATGTATTTTTAATGTCCTGGCAGCTGGGATTTCAGGGTTTATCTTACTTGTGTCTGCTTTTCTAAGACTTGCCTGGCAGCTGAGTTCAGAGGAGACATTGTCTTGAATACTTTCTTGAAAGAACATTCAGGTTATGGGGTGAAGAGTTGCAGGGGAAAGCAGAGAGTTTTTGGATGCTCATCAAGTGGAGGATTATATGGCGAATGTTACCAATGTGGAGACACTCAACTGGTTGAGGTGTTAGTTAAAATGTAACATACTCCTTGATCTTGGCATGTTCTGGCTTTTGATCAGAACATTGAGCATCTCCTACTCATTTCCCATGGGAGATGTTTCAGGAAGATGTTCCTGCCTTTGTCTGATGTAAAAGGAGTGACCTCCATTGCCACAAGCTGAGGATCTGACCCATTTCTGAGAAATACAGAAAGTCCTGAGCAGTGGTTTACCATATGGAAGTGCTCATTGTAGAGGCTGAAGGGTTTCAAGTAGTCTATTTGTCATCATATGGAAGGAACAATCAGTTTCACACATACAGAATGGGAAGCAACAGTCTGGGAAGGAGTACGGCAGAAAGGGATCTAGGAATTATAGTGGACCACAAGTTAAATATGAGTCAGCAGTGTGATGCTGTTGCAAAGAAAGCAAACATGATTCTGGGATGTATTAACAGGTGTGTTGTGAGCAAGACACGAGAAGTCATTCTTTCGCTCTACTTTGCATTGGTTAGGCCTCAATTGGAATATTGTGTCCAGTTCTGGGCATTGCATTTCACGAAAGATGTGGAGAAATTGGAGAGGGTCCAGAGAAGAGCAACAAGAATGATTAAAGGTCTAGAGAACATGACCTATGAGGGAAGGCTGAAGGAATTGGGTTTGTTTAGTTTAGAAAAGAGAAGATTGAAGGGGGACATGATAGCAGTTTTCAGGTATCTAAAAGGGTGTCATGAGGAAGAGGGAGAAAACTTGTTCATCTTGGCCTCTCAGGATAGAACAAGAAGCAATGGGCTTAAACTGCAGCAAAGGAGGTTCAAATTGGACATTAGGAAAAGTTCCTAACTGTCAGGGTGGTCAAACACTGGAATAAATTGCCCAGGGAGGTTGTGGAATCTCCATCTCTGGAGATATTTAAGAGTAGGTTAGATAAATGTCTATCAGTAATGGTCTAGACAGTGTCTGGTCCTGCCATGAGGGCAGGGGACTGGACTCCATGACCTCTCGAGGTCCCTTCCAGTCCTAGTATTCTATGATTCTATGATATCTCTTACTGTTTTGTTTTCTAGTTCTTGCTTCCCAGGTGTTCAGTTTTTAATGCCTATTATCTCTACATTTGTTTCTTGAGATTTGTGTTACAACACACAGGCTGTGTCTACACTGGCATGACTTTCCGGAAATGCTTAAAATGGAATACTATTCCGTTTTCATTTTTTTCCGGAAAAGGAGCGTCTACATTGGCAGGCTGCTTTTCCGGAAAATCCCTTTTTCCGGAAAAGCCTCTGTCGCCAATATAGACGCACTTTTCCGGAAAAGAGCCCCGATCGCCATTTTGTCATCGGGGCTTTTTTCCGGAAAAGACTACTGGGCTGTCTCACTGGCCCTTTTCCGGAACAGTGTTCCGGAATAAGGAGTTATGCCCGAGCGGGAGCAGAATAGTTTTTCTGGAATAGCAGCTGATTTTGTACAGTAGAGCATCGTTGTTTTTCCGGAAATTCAAGGGCCAGTGTAGACAGCTCGCAGCTTATTCTGGAAAAGCGGCTGATTTTCCAGAATAAGTGGCCCAGTGTAGACACAGCCACAGAGTGCACTTTGTGACTTAGGAGGGGAAAAACCCGAGATTCCATGAACACCAATGCAAAATATTTTTTCTGTTCTTTTAGTGTCTTGATTTAAGACTTTTGATTGTACTGTATTATTGTTTGATACAATGTTAGAAAACTTGTGGCAAATTTGAGAGCTTATAAGGAGATAATTTCTCAAACCTAACTGGAAAAATTGAGCACAAGTGAACAACAATGAATTACAATCCTGTAAACAGCTTGAAATGATACAAGAATTATTTTCACTTATGCAGTGTAAATGGTGCTTTTGGCAGCCATTTGGGGAGAATTTTGATTCAGTTTTGCAGCTTTTCCATTCGCCATTTAGTACAATTAAAGAAGCTGAGAAATATTTAGGCAATAATTAAATAAATGTGCTTATGTTTATTCTTGGAGAACTTTTCTTCCTTGTTCAAACAGTTCAATCCTTGCTACCCTCATTTCAAGAAACAGGTCTTTCAATTCATCTGATTTATTAAGAATTTCACATTCAAACTGCAAATAACAGTCTGTGTGCTTCTATAAATATTAGGTATGAAGCACATTGAGGGAGGCAACTAACTATTAACATAAGGGATACAGGGCAGTCTAGCTTAACCATAGTGCATTCAGTGCCCGTGCAAATGGCCCCCATCTACTCAAAAAGAAAACCAACCAAGCATCAAACTGGAGTGCTGCTGCAACCCTGCAAGCCAGTCACAGAACCAGTCACTCAAATTTGACCCAACCGTCCTTCTATCATGTGATCAAGGCATGATGCTATATGGCATATGGGTGACCATTTATAATATTGATACTTACCTTAGTCCAACAATACTACAGGATTGAAATGAATCTTACAAGATATGCCAAGTAAGGTATTAGTGGAAAAGTTATGATTTGCTAAATGTGATCATGTTTATAGGTATGTATCTTTGTACTGTGAGTTATAAATATGTGGTATATTTGTATATAAAACTTGTGCTGTGTTATTGATGACACCCAGACAAATAGTCATTAGCACTTTTTTCGTCTGGAAATAGGTGACAGGGAAGGGATCACATGAGGATTACCTGTTGTTCCCTCCCTATGGGATATCTGGTATTGGCCACTGTCGGCAGACAGGATAGTGGGCTAGCTGGACTGTTGGTTTGACCCAGTATGGCCATTCTTATGTTCTTACATACTATCCAGCCTGCTTAATGATCTATCAAGGGCAGTCAGCAGTACAAATAACCCATTGAAAGAAACCTGGGGCTACAAATATGAATCCACATGCAATGTAGGGACATGTCTGTGGCAGGGGGCTCCAAGTGCTTTTCCATATCTATGTGCTGTATGCTTGTGTTAGGGACAAAGAGCACACAAGCCATGTGGCAATGGATATAAAATGCAGTGGCCTCTTGTCCATTTTGTCTCCAATCCTGCTTCTTACTTCCTTGCTGAAGCTTTGAACAAAGGACTGACAGATGCATCCAAGATTTGAATATATACCAGGGGGACACAAGCCAGCAAACTCACTAGTGCTGCAAAGAACCTGATATATGGACTCTGAAATCACATGTATGTGTCTGACCATTCAGACCATTTAACAACTCTCTTCTCTTTTGATAATAAAACCTTTAGTTTTAGAAACTAAAGGAGTGGCTTACAGCACAGTATTTTTATAAGATACAAAGTGATATTGATCTGGTCATGTGGTTGACCCTTTGGGGAATCAGAAGAACGTTCTGTATACAGGAAACCCTCGCAATATGTGAAATCACTGTTCGCAGTCCTGCATATTCATGGGTCTCCTGTGGCCTGGACCTGGCAGAGGCTGGGAGCTGCAGGAAACTCATCCCAGCTACCAGTCCTTGTGGTGAGTTCCCCCTGATTGTGTGGGCCCCACTGTGAGTTTGGGAGCAGCAAAGAGCTTGCCATGGGGCCTGGGAGCCATGGCTCCCAGTATTTGCAAATTTCACCATTCGCCGTGGATGCAACAACACATCCTTCATGACTAGTGAGGGTTTCCTGTAGTAAGCAGAGTTTTAAATAATTCTTCACTTTACCGTTCCCATTTCCTGACTGGGAGTCAGAGAACTGGAATGCAATAAAGGGAGTCATGTGATTTCCTCTTTCTGGTTTATTGATAATTGTGGGGGATCAGCCAACTTGTGACTGGCTGTTGAATCTAACTATAATGTTATCCACCTGGGAGAAGCTGCTTTTCTGTTTGCAACTTGCCTTCACTTTGACATGTTCATTGTGGGCTACCCTAAGCACCTTGGGTCATATGGGGTGAACGGAGCTGGGTGGCTGTGATTGGGAAGAGGTGCCCTAGCCTGGATGGGAGAAGGGCAAGCAGTCGTGAGTGGCAAGGAAGGTCCTGTGGGCAGTGGATGAGTGCTGAGGGAGAGTGGTTGGTGGGCTGTGGAGTGAGGAGTTACGGACAAGTAGGGGCTGTTCGGGACCAGGATGCTGGGAGCTGTGTCCAATAGAGCTGAGGGGTTCTGAGCTGTGATGAGTAAGATGTATGTCCAGGCTGCTGGGATGTGTGTGGGGAGGACTATCAAGATACGTGGGGATGGTGGAGTGTTGGGGTATGTATGAGGACAGGAGGCATATCAGAGTATGGAAGTAGGACATGGAAGTGTGGTTTCCAACTCCCGCAGTACACAGGTCCCCAAAATTTTTGAATCTGAGCCCGAATAAAGACTCAGTATTACCCGATGACATGTCCTTTTTATTGTGCTGAATCAGCATTATTGGATGGGATTCATGACATCTGGGTTAATTATGCAGTCCAGCATAGCTTGTGTGTTCCATAATAGCCTGCCAGTGTCAGCTCTATAAAATGAAATGGTTGTGATTCACTGAAAGGAACACATCACCTGTCTAATTAAAATATGTGCTGCTGTTCATATTAGTAAAAAAATTTTTAATTTCAGATAGCATTTTAAATAATGTGGAGAGCCAGTTATTTGCTGACCAGATTGTCCACTTCCTGAAATAAGAATAGGAATTCCTGATGTGTTACTTTTAGCAAGGTACATACTATTCAAAGTATTCTGTGGGAGAAATATTTAGCAGAATGCTTGAAAACTATTGATGATATTGTTAAATCATCAGTGGCAGGAGATGAATTAGGAAACCTGGAGTCTTTGCTTATTGTTAATTTCCATAATCTGAAAACAAAACCCAGTGGAGCCTCTGAGTTTCATGTCGTTTAGATGGAGATAAAGATATAAACTCCCTTAAGCCTCACAGCTGTGCTCAGCTTGTTAGCGTCAAGGTATAGGCTTCTGATACCTTAATGACACCTTAATAAGAACCCTTCACTTGCTCTAATTGTTTTCCTCTTTCCTCTTCAACTTACATTCATTCCATCACTGAATCTTCTTTTACTTCAGAACAGAAAAAACTACTGGTTTTAACTGATAATATGGGGAAACTTGGCTTCTTCAGACATCCTTAAACTCCATGCCTCTAAGAGAGCATTGCCCTACAGCAGTGTTTCTGAAAGTGCTCCATGAAATCACTTTGAGAAACACATTAACTGGCCGCTCTGGTTTGTTTATTTACTGGCGCCACGGCCACGGAGCCTCGCGGCTCCCATTGGCTCCGTTTAATCCTTTGCAGACAAGAGGAGCCATGGGAAGCAGCGTGGGTCAGGCCACCACTCGTTGCTTCTCCACTTGGCTGCAAAGAGCGAAACAGAGCCAATGGGAGCCACGAGGCTCCGTGGCCACGGCACTGGTAAATAAACAAACCGGCGTGGCCAGTTAATGTGTTTCTCAAAGTGGTTTCATGGAGCACTTTAGGAAACACTGCTCCACAGTGACAAAGCAAGTGGAGAAAGCATTCAGAGAAGAGTCGTCTCGGTGGTAGAACTCTGTCTAGAGCTGGTTGAAAAGCTGAAGATTTTTCTTGTTTGTGTTCAATCATGTTTTGGATAAAAATATTTTATTAGAAATTTGGCAGACCTTCTTCCTGATTAACTGCCTCTTGAATGTCTTGCCAGAAGAGGTCTAATAATAGAATGTATGTTTAAATGTATATATTAGATACTATACATACATTAGTATTTTATTTTAAAAAGCTAGAGGTATTCAAGAGCTCATACCATTTTTATACTGACCAAAACATCGTTTCAGAATCATAATTCATATACAACTATTTCAATTGAAATCAATGGGACAGATGCCATAACAGGTCCTTGATCCTACAAGACTCAGAGCTTATCTATATTTGAAACTCTACAGTAGCACAGGTGCTCCTCCTCCCTGAGGTCAGTCTATCTATTAGCTCTATACTGGGTATTAGGTTGACTTAATTACACTGCTTATGTCTGTGAAAATCCATACCCCCTGAGTGACACAAGTGGGTAACTTTTCAGTGTAGACTTGTCCTTACTCATATACTAAGCTTCATGTATTGTGATTAGTCTCAAGAAGTCGACAGAACTACGCAGTATATAAAAGTAAGTATGCACATAAATATTTGCAGCATCAGGGACAGAGAGACACTGCATGAGTAAATGTGGCAGAAACTGTCCATTTATATTTTGAAAACATTCCTTCAATAAGGCTTATGATATTGAGATCATCGAGGCACAATGATGGTACTTTACCACAAGACCAACAAAACAGTTAATGTTCAAAAGGTTTAATGGAATTCAGGAAGAATAACACTAAAAGCATTTAGGATGATAGAAAGTGTCCAAATTACCTCATCACTAATTCTTTCTGACCAGAGGGAAATCACAGATGACGGTGCAATTGAAATTAAAAGCTTGCATCATTTTTGGTCAGATGATTGAGAGTTTAGCTGCAAAAAGAGCTAAAGTCCTTATACCCGGGGACCATTTTTCAGACTGCAAAGTCAAAAAATGTCTGTTGCCTATTTGTATACATTTTGCAAAATCAGGGAATGCTAATTGTTTCCACATGGCAAATGTTAAGTTTACTTTTGACCACATAGTTGCTAGACTTTTCTATTAAAATGCTATGTTGTATTAAGCAACAAATCAATAGTCTTTCCCCATTTTCTTCTTTGGCTAGTCTATTAAGAATATTTTGGTCAGGAACTTAATATGCAAAATCCTTTTCAGAAGTACAGTATGCAGCAGACATGTGCAGAGTACTTTACAGTATAAAGCCCTGACTGTGCAAATGTTTAAAAGTGCTTACCCTTTAGACACAATAATCCCATTGATTTGAATGAAACTATTCACATACTTATGCATTCAAAAGTAAGTATTTGCTGAATCAGGGTGTACATAGGTATAATTGAGGCCCTGATTCAGCAATAAACTCCATGTGCATCTTTGTGACTGAGCTTTATAGTGTAAACTTAAGGAAGAGTATGTGCATGCACACACATTGATATGCTGTAAGGGATCTTAAAGAAATGAAACTAAGGCTAGAATTTTGTGGGAGACCAAGAAAAAGATACAGGACTGATGGATTTTGAAATAGACAAAAAACTGGTAGTCAGCATTAACTTTTGTTTCTCAAGCCCTCTTAAAAAAATTAAGGCCACAGAATTCAAGAAGCTGTTTGTAACAATATCAATGTTTTGAAAAAAAAAAAAAAAACTTTGGAGGAAAATGTATGAAACTTTCTGGTATGTCAGATGGCAAAGGAAATGCCAATTTTATAAAATTTACATCTTTATTTAGCTGTTAAATTTAACATCACTGCCAAGGTCTAGCTATACAATAACAAAACACTTTAGCATCTGAAACTTCTTAAAACCCTGTTAAACAGATGTAATTCCTGGCATAGCTAAGCTCTTGCCAGCACTTTTTGTTACATTCCACCAAGACCAAACAGGAAATATATTTCCTTCAGTCTAAGAGTTTCAGAAAAAAATGAGCTTCTCTATGTACCATGAAACACAAGGAGACCTTCATTGCTTCATAACCATCAGTTAGCAGGCCAATGGTGAGAGGAAATGGGCAGCACTCTTAGTTTCTCAATGAAGTGAGTAAATTTATTTGTCGATTCATTTCCCCTCCTCTTTGGTTTGCATATTTTACGCTATTTTTCTCTCATAGGTGCTTTGGGCACCTGATCATTGTAATACTGTCCTTTTTCCCTAGTTCCCTTACTATTATTACTCAGAAGAAATAGTTCCCTTGTTTGCTATACTCTTCCTAAAGATATTTTTCGAGTCCACACCTTACTCCTTTCTAAGTTAAAGCGTTATATACTCCTGTTCCAATAAAACATATATCTATGTGGCACCTTGCATGTTTTCAAATTAAATGGGCCAGATTAGTAAAGGTGTTTAGATACTTGAAAATGCAGATAAGCATTGGGCCTAGGCACTTAACTCCCAAAGAAATCAGTGGCAGTTAAACAGCTGGGTTCTCTTGGAAAATCCCACAAAGACTCCTAAATGCCTTTCAAAAACCTGTCTGTAAATGTCTTAAGAGCACAAGTCCCATCAACTGGATTTTTCGCTTTTCATTTGCCTCATATGCTTTTGGAAAAAAATTTTTTTATGGCAATAGGGTGAAAGCGCCTAAAGACATTTGGATGCCTCCATTTTGGGATGCTCCAATTTGAGCCAATTTAAAGGGGACTGATCTTTAGGGGGTGAGTACTTAGCACTTCATATAAATAAGTCCTCTTTGGGTATACTTAGCCGGTGGCAGTGAGCCTCAGAGTTTGGGATGACAGATTCTGGCTTATGCCACCACACTAAAAATAGCTGTGTACTTATTGTGGCTTATGTTCTTAAGCCTAGAGAGAGAGGTGGGCTTCTAAGCCTGAGCTCCAGCCTCATTTGAAACTGAAAAGCACAGTTTACATAACTATTTTTAGCACAAGACTCAGCAAGTCTGAGTCTGTTAGCTGGACTCAGAGACTTGCTGCCATGGGTCACCACTTGGTCTGTAGACATCCCTTTCGGGTGTCTTAAGTTAGGCACCCCAAATCACTGGCCGCTTTTTAGAAATCTTGTGTTGTATATAATTTTCTCTAGATACAGAAACACAAACTGGGTTGTAAAACTGAAGAACCAACTTGAATCTTCACACAAATATGAGTGAACTCAAACTTTTTTACAAAATTTCATGATAAAGTTATTTTGTATTTAATTTATTCTTGTGGCTCTTTCCTTCTTGGTTTCAATCAGGACAGGAAAAAGAAACATTTAAATCTCTTAAATATGATTCTTATTCTATGTTTGGCTTAGAGAAACCAGATTGTACTGAAAATCCCACGAGAAAACCAGGTGTTATGAAACTTCCAGCCATAATTCCAGACCCTCTCTAGAATCCTTTGACATTTCTTAACAGTACAACAAAACTGACACAGAAGCCTAACTAAATTACAACAGCAGTGTGACCAGCCACTTGAAAACCAGGCATATCAAATTTTGCATCCTCTTTCTAGCAAGCCACTACTTCTATAATTCATCTCCACACTCTATTTCAAACACCTGTAGTACAAGATGAGTCTACATTCAAATGGCCATGCAAGGTAAGACTAATGGTCCATCTAGCCTATTAGGCTGCCTTCTCATAATGGCTTGTGCCAAATGCTTCAGAGGAGTGAACAGATGAGGGCAAGAATCAAGAGATCCACCTTCTGTTGTTCAATTCTAGCTTCTAGCAGTCAGGGGCTTAGTGACTTTCAGGGCATGTGGGGAAGCATCCCTGACCATCTTGGGTTATAATCACTGATGGACTTATTTCCATGTACTAATTATTTTTGTTTAAAGCCAGTTATATTTTTGGCCTTTATAACATCTGCTGCCAAGTTCCACAGGCTGAGTGTACGTTGTGTGAAGAAGTATTTCCTTATTTTTGAGTTAAACCAGCAGCTGATAGATTAATTGAGTGATCCTGGATCATGTGTTACATGAAGAGGTAAAGAACACATCCTTATTCATTTTTCGCCATAGCATTCATGATTTTCAAGGCCTTTATTATATTCCCTTCCCTCCCCTTAGTTATCTCTTTTGTCAAATTAACAATCACAATCTTTCTATTTGGTCCTTATACGGAAGCCATTCCATATCCCTAATATATTTTGTTACCCTTCTCTGAACTTTGTCCAATTTTAATATAATATTGAGGTGTATAAGTAATACATAGATCTATTCAAATTCTAACCTAATTTACTCAGGTGTAAATTGTAGGAAAATAAACTAAAGTAAATGGAGATGCTGGATTTAAATTTGTGTATCTGCAATGTCCTGTTCTGCTTAGTTTGATTCCTTATAAATCTTTTTGTGCATATATTCTCTTAGCAGTAAATTAACTATCTCAATTGTGTTTATTATCTTGCAATCGACTTTATACACACAAGGCTAGGTTCTGACCTTGGACTGGGAGGAAAAAAGAGCCTTCAAGGGGCCTTTGTGCTCTCCTCCACCCATGTAAGTGGGCATAATAGGACAGGGGATGAGCGGAGGAAACCCACTAGGAAATTGTTGCATCTAGGTAAAGACTTGATTGTAGATATTCCCTGTGCTCCAAAGGGGGACCCAAATTACAGATGGTAGTTATCAGAATTACGTCAGCTCAAGAAGCAGTGCAGCATAGTGCCCTTGGGTTGTGGTTCGTGGTAAAGGCCCGACTGTGTCCACATTATATGTACTGCATGCTGTTTTGTACAAATTTCACTTAAATGGACTTATTCAAGATCTACAATGCTATAACTGAGTGCAAATTCTGGTCATTGTTTCTCAGGGTAGGTATTTTAATTCTGAAGTCTAGTGTTAAACCTCAGGTATGTTGGAAGCATTTGATCTATAAGCAATTGCAGACCTTATTAAAGCTGATGGGCATGCCAGCTCCCATTCATTCAGCCATCCAGAAGAAGCTATTGAATTCCTTAATGGAATGGATAGCTGGAAAAAATGGACACCACTCAAGTCACTATGTTTCATGCAAGGCCTAAGCAGAGGTTGGCCTCTGGGCTGAGGTTTCTCTGAGGCTGATTCCAAATTGAATGGATGGGGCATGGACTGGTTGCAGCAGTATGTGTTTGAATGTATGTCAGAGGCCCAGAGCAACCAGAAGGTAAGCAGGCAGTGATAGGCATTCAGGAATTAGGCCTTGAAGGAGCAAAAAGAGAGCTTATTGGGGCACAGAACTAGCTAGAAAGGTGGACTTGGAAATTGTGATCTAGGAAATTACCTGCTATTTTTGTAGGACTTGGTGTACCTTCTTTGTAAATAAATAGGTTTGTGCCAAAGAATATACCTGTGTCACCTAATGAGTTTTCTTTCTAAGAAAAAACTTAAAAAACAACAAATAGTCTTAGGAACACCTTAAAGACTAACTAAACATGTAGATGGTAACATGAGCTTTCATGAGCAAAATCCACTTCTTCAGATGACCGGAGTATAATAAGTCCAGATCTAAGAATAAATAAGGGAACGAAGGGGGTGGGGAGGAAGAAAGAGAGACAGTGAGTAGATAGTTCAAATAGTTACAAGAGGCTGTTAAGAACCATTAGCACCTCAATTGTTTGGTTGGTCAGTTACGTCATTAAAAGATGGAAGATAGTGAGCCACCCTATATCCCAGTTCTGACCATTTGCATGAGAATTAAACTTATGAATGAAGTTAAGTTCCAATCCTTCTCTGTGCATTTGGATTGTAGAATTGGTCGGAAACAAAATAGTGACTTGGAGATCCATTAATGAGTGTCCAGGAAGATTAAAGTGTTCTCCAACAGGTTTTTGTATATTGCCTTTTCGGATATCTGATTTGTGTCCATTAATTTGTTCCCGTAGAGATTGTCCAGTTTGGTCAATATACATTGCATTGGGGCATTGCTGGCATTTGATGGCATATAGATCACATTAGTGGATGTGAGTTAAATGAGACTTTGATTTGGTGGTTGATGTCATTGGGTCCAGTGATGAAATCGCTTATATAGATGTGTGCGCAGAGTTGGCACTGGGGCTGATGGCAGGGATAAGTTCCTGGATGATTATGATGGAGGTGTGTTGCGTGGTTATTGGAAAGAATTTGTTTGAAGCTAGGGGTTGTCTGTAAGTGAAAATTGGCCTTTCCCACAAGGCCTCTGAGAGTGAGGGGTCATTTTCTAGGATAGGTTGTAGATTGTTGATAATGCGTTGGAAGTGTTTAAGTTGTGGACTGTAGGAGATAAGTGGAATTCTGTTGTTTTATCTTCTGGGCCTGTCTTGAAGTAGTTCATGTCTGGGTACTTTTTGGCTCAGTCAATGTTTTTTCACTTCTACAGGTGGGCAAGAATGTTCATTCAGTTTTAAGAATGCTCTATATAGATTCTCTAGGTGTTTGTCTCTGTCTCTGGGATTGGAGCAAATATGGTTATATTTTAGGGCTTAGCTGTATACAATAGATTGGGAAATGTGTCTAGGATGGAAGCTAGAGTCATGAAAGTAAGTGTAGCAGATGGTAGATTTCCAGTATAGGGTGGTGGAAATTTGCCCATCATTTTATAGTATTTTAGTGTCAAGGAAGTGGATTTCTCTTTCTAAGGGAAACAATCCAGAAAGCTCCCTCAAATAGTAGGTTAAGGCATTTGGACCAAGAAACTGCAATTTACTACTTATTACCAATGTGTCTAAAGTTGCAGTTAGATATAGCATTCTTAAATTGCTACTTTAAATTGGTACACATGCATGACTTCATTCAGTATTCGTGCATCATCCTATGGGAAAATATATTTTGACTGTTTATGTTTGGCTAGTGTGTTGGGATCCGTTTCCGTTCTAGGTATGTGTATGGACCCATGAGCATCATAGGAGGGTCCCTTTGATATGAATTGAACTATATTCATGTTAAAGATGATTATACACAAGCTGCATATGCTGTGGGGAGGCATATGCTATGGGCTGTTTAATTAGCTTATTGAGCATATTGGCTAGACCAGGAATAGAGGATATGCTGAATTCCTGGCCCCACTATATCAATAGGAATTTTGCCATTGTGTTCAGTGGAGCCAGGAATTCACCCCATAAATCTAAGTTAAAGGGAAAAATGCATAAGAAAAAATATTTTACAGAAGTGGAATGAACTTCCTGCTGAAGTGGTGGAATCAATATATATTTGTTTGAACTAAAATTGGATGACTATATGGAATGTTATTAGTCAATATTGTGCTTGGGAGTAGCTGACCACCTTTTCTGAAGCTCAGGAGACCTTTTTTTTTCACTTGCCATGTTTTATTCCCAATATTGACTATGGTATTCGGCATGGGAAACTTTGTTCTCCTCTGGCACAAAAAAAATTATGTAAAAGTTGAAAGGATTTTTGAACAAGTTTTCAAAACATTAAAACCTTTCATTGCTTACAAAAATATGAATACATTTTATAAAATCAGAGATGGTAAAATCAGAGATGGTCTATTTTTGGATTCTAAACTGCTATGTAATTAATTGTAATTTGGCTAGAGCTATATGCTAACAAAGCAGCATAGCTTACTATGTTATAGGCATGAACTGCTGTGTCCAAGTATGCTTTTTATATCCAAAGCAACAAGTTGTGTGGAATAATGGTGCTTACCTGGTACCGAGATGCCAAAAGGGTAGATACACATATTGATAGATTAATTCTTTGTTTCAGGCTACTTGTAAAGGGTTCTATGAATAATTTCTTTAATATATTAAGCTGCCTATTCTCATGACAGAAGATGCCTGTGAGAGTTTTTCTTATAACGTTTGAGCTTTTGCCATTGTTAATATTAAATGTTGGTTTTGTGACTTGATTTAATTTTAGGTTTTTCATAATTTAAATCCAGAGTCCAGTTGATTTTTGTATATGAAGTCTATAAATTGCTGACCTCCCCACCTGGCTACTTTTCCTCAGGATATGCAATATTGCTTCTGGCAAAAGAGTGATTTCACCAGAAGAATACAGTCTTCTAACCTCCCACAACATCCTTTCCCCCCACCTCCAGAAAATTACCCTAAAACAAAACAACCTAAAGAAGCAAAAAACTAAATTAAGTCTGAAGTATCAAAGCCAAAACACTACCACAAATAGTTTTTATTCTGAAAAGGGAGATGTGCCAGAAACTCCCTGGAGTCTCCATGAGGAAATGTTGCTATTGCTGTTGATTTTACATGGAAGGTGCACAGATGCTACAGTGAAGGGTATAGGATAAAATCCATAAATAGATTCCAGAGATGTCCAACATTCTTTGTATTAATTCTGAGGTCAGATAAGGAAGCCAAAAGCTATGTTTTCCTTTGAAAACTTGCTGCTTTTTTTGTTTTCACAGTTTCTTTTTTAACTGTCTTATTGATTAGAGCAGGTAAAGTATTTATGAAGAGGCATCCATATGGAATGTGAAGCTGTTTGCTGCCTATGACTCTGCAAGAGAAGTTTATAAAAGGAGAGGTTATACCTCAGTACCTATTGTAGCTTCTGAAAGGGATGAGTAAAACAGTCAGTATATACACAGGTGAGGGGAAGAGATGGAAAGGCTAAACGGACCTACTAGTTTTGGTCATGGGTCCACTCTTACCTTCCCTTCAGGGGAGTGTGAGAGAAATTCAGAAAACAATAATTAAAGGACACTGTTGCAAAGTAGGATTCTCCTGCTGACCTGTGCCTTAGAGGATGTTGGGATCTTGTTATTGCTGAGCTGACTCCTAGGGACAGGCTGGGCTCATCTGATTCCACCTTCTAAAATAGGAGTGGCCTTATTATAAAAGGAAATATGTAGGTTTGTGAGAGAGGGGTCGCTACCATATTACAGAAGCCTTACTAGAAACTTAAATATTAGGAGTTGGGTGGAACTTTGTTGTATAGTATTTGAGTAACCCTGCCGTCTAAGCTGAAAGGAATGTGTCCATTCTGGGTTTTGTTTTGGATAAGGGGGTGTGGGTGTCAGGGGAGGAAGAACTGAAAAACTGGGAAAGACAGAGTGCTTAAAAGAGAAACAGAAAGTACATTGGCTGACCCTGGAAGAAATCTTGGGAGAAGTTTCTGAGTCAAAGAAACAGGCTAAAAACTGCTCATGGTGCTGTGAACAAAATTAGCTGTTTCTTGTCAGTGAGTTCTTTTTGCGTTCAGAGACACAGGACTTTGTACAATCTTTGTAAATAAACAAAACCCCATGAAAGAAAATATCAGAATAGATCAATTTCTGCTTTCAACTGGAACATCCACAGGACTTTGAAATGTTGACTAGCCACTTCGGTCAAAAAAATGGACAGAACTTGTGAACTGTTAATTCTATTGAGTCAGGATGGAGTAGTTGATGATAATTCTTAAAGATATCAATGATGGTCAAAGGGGATTGAAATAACACTTAAAACAGGACCTGGAGGGTTCACAAAAAGTGCTAATGTGGCATCTGAAAAATTCCATCAAAGGGCTGATGGATCAAGAACCATAAAGTGTTCATACTTGTTGGGAAGCTCAGCTGCAAAGCTCCCAGGTTACAATGGCAAGCAGATCAAGGAGGTGATGAGCAACCTAACAGACACGTGGTGTTTCAGAGCAACAGCACCACATGGCGCCCAGGGTCTGCCATGTTGAAATGCCACATGCAACCTGGAGCCAACAGGAAAGTAGCTGGCCTCGGGCTGCAGGTGGAGTTTCAAAACAGCAGCGCTGCATGGAGCCTTGGGTCAGCTGGGTACTTCCCAGCCTGAAATGCTGTGGGGAGCACAGGGCCAGTGGGGGACTGTTTGAGTCCCCCACTGACTCTGTGCTTTCCACAGCACTTTCACCTTTTGTGCTCCCTGCAGCACCTTTAATCCCAAGGCTGTTGCTACACTTCAAAGGCAGAGGCACCCTTATTGACTAATCAAATAGTCAATGCAAATTGCATTGACTGTTTGATTAACCAATTAATCTAAATTTAACATCCCTAATCTTGGTATTCTTATTATCGCCATATTTGGGAATTACGTAGAAGAAAATGGGAAAAGAATGTATCCCTTTGGGTAAATATTTTTTTCCAAACAACGCTTTTGATAAAGTTGATTTTGTATACTGTGTGTTCACAGCCAAAGTTTTACATCTTTGAAATGCTGCACAGAGCTACTAAAACTATGCCATACATGCCAGCTCCTAGATTCAATGGAAAGTTAATTTTCATTATTTAAAGTTATTTTAGTTTTGAAAATCCAGCAGAATAAATATAAAAGGAGGAATTTATGCATGTGTTAAATATGGAGCACGGGGGCTCAAAAGCTGCCTTAGGAGAACGTATCAATTTCTGTTATTGCATCTGAATCTCAAGACCTCTACCATATTGTAAAATGCACTAAAATTACTTCTAGAATGTGACTCAACACTTGATGCACTGAACCTGCAATATACTTGGTGCCTGCAACCCCACCCAAACTCCTTTCAGCTCATTTTGTATCCTATATAAATTGGAAAGTTGAATAACAAATGTCAATGTAAAAAAAATTGCAAAAGGAAGAGGAATATCAGTTAGCAATTATCCCATATCAAAATGCAAAGTGATATTTTTTGTTCATTTCTTCCCTTTTTTCTATATTCTTTTCTTCAAATTTCCCATCAACTTATATTTAAAAATATTATAGTATATAGTATATAAATATTTAGCAGTAACACAATGTGGTGCCATAGTCTTCTGCCTGGGAACTTATGACATAAAGCTTGATGGGCAGCTTTAATATTTGTTTTATACTGAGCATTTCTCCAGAATGAAAACCAATGGTTGATTATAGTGCTATAAAACTGAGTGTTCCCCTACATGGGGAAGGATATAGGGAAATCCTTTGGGATCCACATTTCTTCTTTTAATCCTGTCTGATGAGATTTTTCTGTACCCCCCATAATTGTGATGAGCACATTCATAGTTTTCTCAAGTTGGAGGAGGCATATCCTGTTAAGGAACTATGTGTTGAATAAAACCCACTGTGTTTAAACTGTGTGTTGAATCAAAGTCTTGGCTGAGAATGCCTCCTTTGGATAAATTAAGCAAATACATCTGAGCATAGTTAGGCTTGGAGCTTTAAAAATGGACTGGGTGACCTTCAAATTTTTCAGGGAAGGGGAATTTATTTTCTAGTCAGCAGAACAGAGTGCTAGAAGCAGAAAAGATGTTTTCTTTATATTGTTTTGTATTCATAGATGAATGTATTATGGAGTTTCAGTATTTAAGGTACATGAGAGATGTGGTCATACCGATAATTTTTTGGGGGGGAGGAGGGAGTAGGTGATCTCTTGGTTGAACTAGAGTCCCATAAAATAGATCTGGCCACCTCAGAAAGGGTGTGGTGTGAATTTTGTTTGACCTGGGCCTCCATCAAAGTTTCATTCCCAGCTGCACAATTGCTGACTTTACCACTCATCACCTTCAAAGGAAACCTTTCCTTTTGGCTGCAGAATGCTATATGTGGTCCCTTTTCCAAGAGCTTCAATGCCTCTCCTCAGATGACTGGCTAGATGCCAAGTGTAGCAACTCCCTTCCTTCTTCAGTCTGAGTGGTCTCCTTGGTGCTTCCTGCCCCTATTGGATGAGGGAGGACAGGACTGAGTCCAGGATTCTGACTGAAATTTCTCCATTGGGAAAGGCAATGGTGCTGGCACCTATTTTGTTGTTTTGGAATGACACTGCAGGCCAAGTCTTCAAAGAGGCCTCAACGTGGTCTCTGTCATAGAGTACCCAAAATTGCATATTTGGTCATAACCAAGAACTTGAACGCTGGGCAGTCTATTTATGAATCTATTTATAACTTCGGAAGGGGATTTTTGTTTTGAAACCCCAAACTAGTATGACTTTACAGTAGAATTCTGTCAGTATATTATGCTTACAATTTTCTGTACCTTTTAATCATTGTAAAATTTCCCCTATTTTGTGTGTATGTGTCTTCCACTTTTAAATACACTTTAAAAGCAAGTTTTAAAAAAATCAAAAATTGGAGAAATCTTGCATGTCGAGCATGTTTTTTCCAGCTCTCAGTGCTTCTGGAGATGCATAGAACTAGAACAGATTAGACTTCTTTTTGCTAATGAAGTCAGCCTTCTATTTTAGCACTGGCTAATTTGCGTTTCATTTTCATTACCCTTTTAGAAATCTGATTCTATTAGAGATGTTGAAGAAAGCACTCTAGGCCACATTTCCAACAGAGTGTAGCTGCGGCACCCAACAGCTCTTATTTAGGCACTTCAATGCAGCAGACAGGTCTTTAAAGGTGTTCAGCTTTTATTAGCTGCCACTGGGAATAGCAGAACTTCTGGGGACTGAACACTGTGGAAAAGATGGCCAATTCACATGTATAAAATGGGAGCTGAGCTAGTCTCAAAATCTGGTTCAATTGGCTTTGGGTAATTTAGTTGAAAATTCATTTCTGAAATATTCAGTAACTTTTCCTTCTTTTTTAAGCTGACACCTATTTTTGGGCTATGTTGTTCACAAAGCACAGGCATTGGATGCCAAATTTGTCACCTTCCCACTTGCTTGTACTGTACATGATATCCTCAGCACAAAGCAAAAAAGTCCTTGTGAGAAATTCCTGATTCCTTTAAATTTTTGGAAGGTCTGTAGTACATACAAATATATTTTAAGCAGCTGGTTATAGGAAGTGCAGTTTTAACTATTTCATGTTTACTTTGGCAGATAACCCTGGTGTTTGAGCTTCAGCATTGACTTGACTTTGGCATTCATTTCAGATCAGCTGATATGAAATTCTCCCAAAAATAAATATTTATATTAAAAAAAATAGCTACATGTATTCCATATCCTGCTAACTGCAGTGCTAAAATATCATATGCTGCTGAGTGTCATGCTGCATTTTTTTGGGAGCTCTCTTTACATTTCTCTCATATTTTCCCAGGTATCAAGGTCAAGCTGAGTGGTCTATAAGTCCATTCTCCTTTTTTCCCCTTTTCAAAGGTGGCCATTATGTTAGTCCTTTTCTAGGCTACTGGAATCTCTGCTGTCATCTGTGAGTTTGCAAACATTATTGCCAGTGGCTCTGAGATGTCTTCAGCTAATTCCTTAAATACTCTCGGGTCAATAGCATCAGGCTTAAGGCAAGATCTCTGACATGTTCTTACACTTCCTTATGTGCTCTCCTGCCCCTTTAATTGTCTGTGATAAGTGTGTGTGTGTGTGTGTGTGTGTGTGTGTGTGTGTGTGTGTGTGTGTGTGTGTGTGTGTGTGTGTGTGTGTGTGTGTGTAAACTGCAGCAGAGTAGTTGAGCAGCTTTGTCTTCCTACCACTTCCATTCCCAGCTCATCTTATTTGTTGAGCAATATACCCATGGTATCCCTGATATTTCTCTTCTGTATGACATATGTGTAGAACTCCCTGTTGTCTCTTACATTTCATGCCAGTTGTAATTCATTCCTTTCCTTGACTTGGCTGTCTTGATTTTGTCCCTATGTGTTTGTGCTGTTCCCATGTGTACTTCCTTGGTGACATACCCCTTATTACACTTCCTGTATATATCCCTTTTAATTTGTAGAACATTAAAAATTTCCTTGTGTGGCCACCCTGAAATTCTATGGCTCTTCTTGTCCTTTCTCTGCACTAAAATAGCATGACACTGAGCTGTTGTATTTCATCTTTTAGGAACTGTCAGCCCCCTTCAACTTCTTTTCTTTTTAATTGGTCCTCTTTGGGTCCTTACTAACTATTTCTGAGTTGGTTGAAATCTGCTTTTTTTTGAAATCCAGTGTTTTTGTTTTGCTATTCTCATATTCATCTTTCCTTTGGATTTTGAATTCTATGAGATCATGATCATTCCTCCCAAGTTCAAGGGCAGAGTTTCAGGAGGGCAGGGAGGCAGCAGTTAATGCACACTGGAATGCAGCTTGCTTTTCTTCCCATTCCCCAGACTATCAGGGAGCAAGGGGAAAGTACTTGCATTCTGTGATTTACTCCTCTGCCCCTCCCTTCACTAGCCAGGAGTGAGAGGCGTGCATGGGATGCAAGTACTGTACCCTTGCTCCCTGATAGTCCAGGGAACAGGAAAGAGAAGCAAGCTGCATCCACATGGCTGCTGCTTTCTCTTCCCTCCAGAAACTCTGCCCTTGCACAAGTTCCTGGACATCTTCATTCTTGCTGCCGAAAACCAGATCCAAAATGGACGTCCCCCTTGTTTGTTTCCTGGAATGAATCAGAGAGTTGTCACCTACATATTCTGAGACCTTTCAGGAAATAGTATGCTTTGCTTGGTCAGTGTTTCAACAGATATCAGGGAAATTAAGATCCCACATTAGCTAACACTTGAAGAATGCCTCAGCTACTTCCTTTTCTTGGTTTGTTAGTAATGATGTTTTACTGGGGATCCATTATAGATTATCTTTTCCCCTTTTGCTTTTTCCCAATATCAGTATATCTGCTGCTCTCAACCTTTTGGATCTTGGAGTGAGTGTCTATATTCTTGATGTACAGTGCAGCTTTTGCTTTTTTACTATAATTATCTTTCCACAACAAGCTATATTGCTCAGTGCTAGTACGTCAATTTTGGGTTTTGACTTACCAAATGTTTCTGTAATGGTAATCAATTAATAATTTTCTGAATACAATATGACTTTGAGTTCAGCCTGCTTGTTCTTCTAACTCCTTGCATTGGCGTTTGCATTACCTACAGAAATAAAAAATGTTATTGCAGACTGTACTGTTTTTCTTCTTGCTTTTTTAATGCAGTTTGATTTCTAGTCTCTTGTCCATAATTTGGTCCCTTCTCCTGGTCTTCATTACTTGAGCCTAGATGAACATTGGCTGAATTTTTGTCACCATTCCCTATCACACCTACTTTAAAGTTCTCCTTACCCAGATGATGCCCAAAGATGCTCTTCCCAGTAGTTGGTACATTGAGCCCATCCGAGCACAGTAATCCTAATTTCTGGAAAATCAGCTCATTGTTGAAGAACTCAATGCCTCCTTGCTGACACTGTCTTTTTAACCATACATTTACTTCTACTATTCAGTGGTCCCTGTATGGGTCTATTCCTTCAACATAGAGAATGGTTGAGACTATCACTTGCATCTCAAACTCTTTTATCCTTCTCAGAGCCATGAATTCTGCAATGATCTGCTCATGGTCATTCTTGTTCCAGGTGAGTTAAATTCAAGTGTGAATTTGATATACTTCCTTCATTCTCAGACTACCCCAAATAGGCACGAATATATAATTATTCAGTGCTACTGTAATAAAAACAAAAGTACTTTTGTAAAGGTCATGAATTATCATATTTGCCTAAGGTTTGGAGAAATGAATGCATGAATTACAAGTAGCCCAGAAAGGATCAATTCATATTAATTTAGTTATCTTTTCTTCTGGAAAACATGGTATAACAATTAAAAGACAAACATTAGCCCTCCGATTTTGAAAGTGAAAACAAAATGCCTTTCCTTGAGGTGAAAATTCCAAGCGTGTAGTTCTCTTGAGACTTTTGTGTGTCTCTCACTTTAAAGGCAAAGAACTGTAATCCATGGGAGGAGAATTTTCAGACAGGCTGTATACATAGCTATGTACTGTGAAATAATCACAATATTTATTGAATGGTTATTTGTGAAGGAACACATTTATCAGCAATTTATAAGTAACCGCAAGGTGAAATTTGTTCCTCATTTGCAGGGCTTTATCAATTTAATGAACATTTTTAAAAGGAGAAAAATACCCACTCCCAAATATATGACTGTTACCATTTTATGAAAATAGAATTTACAATCCAATAAACCCTTCCCAAAGGAATTTTAATAGAACTTGTTTAACTCTGACTTAACGCTGGTGGAGAGGGGGAGATTTTTATAATGCATGAAGAGCTACTAAAGTCTCTTTCTGTAAACTTGTGAAAGATCATATTGTTCATTGGCCCCTGCAAGCTTTCTGCAATTTCTTTGGTTTCACGGATACGTTTTCCTGTTTTGCTAATCTCACTGTTTCTCCTATGATGCTGTGCAAGAGAGGCCACCCTCACCTACTCAATACTGGAGAAGCTGTCTGTACCCGTAACTTCATGCACAAAATAGGCTCATTGATGTTAATTGTAGTACTCACTACAGTGGATACAGTTAAGGACACACAGAAGACTTTCCAGGACTCAGACTAAACTCAGGCCGCTACTCTTCAGTTATACAATTGCTTCCTCTGATATTTCACGTCTAGTACTCTTAGTTATTACTTGTATCACTATGCTAGAAAACCTAACAAATACAAAAATCTTTCCAATTGAACTATGAATCACTTTGGTCAGTGATGCCCATCTACATCTAAAGCTGTTCTTATGAACATTTGGATAATGTATGCTGAGGATCACTCACTGCTGTTATGGAACCAATCTCTATTATGATCCTAAATTTAAATATGTTTCTACAGTCTAAGAATAGATAGTAAAAAATTAAGTGTGGAAATGTAAAAACGAAATCCCCTATGTCAACTTTAACTTAGTCACTTTAAACATACCAATAGGAAAGGTTCTCCTGAAGTTAACTTTAACACTAAATTACACTCTTAAATTGGGTAGACAACTTTCAGTGATTCCACTGATTGGTAGACTCTGACCTCTGAGGGTAGAATTACTGCACACAGCATTCCTGAATATTCATAATTTTCTCACATCACAGGTATGTTTGATTTCCACAGAAGTTCTGCTTTTACATATTAGCATTAGAAACGACCACAGTTAACCTGCTGGTCCCTTAGGTTGGGTCTCTAAATGAAGAAAAATGTATATGCCCGACATTTAAAATTGTGCCCATTGTAAGTCAGAGAAAGGCTTTACAGTGAGCCCTCGCTACTTCGCGGTTCGACCATCGCGGATTCACGACTTCGCGGACTTTTTTCTGTACATTAAAGGGTGGTTTGTTAACAGTACTACCGTATATTCCGGCTTTCAAAGCCTCGGGGGAAGCCGGCGGGGGGGCATCCCAGGCGCGCCTGGGCTGCTCCCCCGCCGGAGCCCCTCTGCGGCTTTCAAAGCCTCGGGGGAAGCCGGCGGGGGGGCATCCCAGGCGCGCCTGGGCTGCTCCCCCGCCGGAGCCCCTCCGCGGCTTTCAAAGCCTACTTCGCGGATTTTCAGCTATCGCGGTCGGGTTTGGAACCTATCTACCGCGATAAACGAGGGTTCACTGTAATGAGAAATGGTTTCTGACCCCTTGCCATCAACTACTGTCCATGGATTTATTTTCCTTTCTTATTTTGAGGCTGTTGTGACCATGAGAGAACCCCCTAGTATTAGGAAATGAGGTTGCAGGGATTACTATCTGCAGAATTCCCGATTAAGCAGGGGCCCATGAATGAAGATCAGGCCTCTGATGATGTATTTAGTTCAGTTCCTTATTAGGGTAACAGTTGCTCTAATGTAATGTCCAGTGCCTCAACAAACCAGCCTTTCCTCTCGGCTGTGTCTTCAGTCTCCATTGCCAGTGCCTCTGGAGTCTTCTACAGCCCTGATAAGGAGCTCTAACCCCTCAGACCAAGTCTTCCTGAGGTGTCTATCCTGCAGACTGTCTCATGCCCCTTCATGGCAGTCCCAGTGGTTCTTCCTCTCACACTAAGCTCACTCCTATTTATGAGTCTCATGTATTCACTAAGTTATCCCTAATGCCTGTTTGTACTTTCTTTTTGGCTGAGAATTAAGGCACAGGACTATAGATGTAGCTAATCAGTTTTAGCCCATTCTACACTGGGAGGAGTCTCACTTAGGACAGTCTTTTAATTTTTATACTGAATCATTGACAGTTTTTGCTGGTAGTGATTTTAAGTATCTTGCTCTAACTTCATGATTAATGCAGGATAAATATTAAAGCATTTTCTTTAATATCATCTTATACATGTAAACACCAAGCCAGAAAAATTAGACTTGTCATCTTTCAGTTCCTTAAAATACTTTTATGGTGTCAGATTCAGTATTAAATTTCCTTGGTTAATTCTGCAGCAATCAGTTAAAAAACTGGTATTTTCTTAAACCTAAGATTTTCATATGGAGATTTTTGTCCCTAAAGACTCTGAAAATCCTTCTTGCAATTTATACTCGTCTTTTCTGAAGAGTGATCAATGGATCACCAGCTGACTTCAGATCCTTTCTTTATGTTGCTCAGAAGGAAATGTGTTGAGAACTAAGGAGTATTGGATTGCAGTTACTGAGTGGTGGGAAGAAGAGTCATCCATGATGCAATGTCAATCTTATATTCCACAGTACAGATGGAAAATATTGGAGAACCCCATTCCCTCTCTAAATATTTAAAATATATTTTCTTTCATTCTATTAAATACATTTTAAAATTCATACACCAAACTCAGCAAAAGCAATTCCTGAATTTTTGTATGTTTATTCATTAATCCAATATTAGAGCTGATAAACAGGCATTGGTCTATTTTCTTAAAATAGGTAAAAATGCAGTGTATGCTTGTGTAATGCTCACATTCCCATCACAACTAAACCATGTTTCCAAAAAGTCTGCAGAGAAAGTTGAGCTATGCTACTTGATCCCTATAACCACAGGTATTGAACAAATGCTTTCCATGGGATGCTAACCTCAAAATAGTCTTTTTTTATGCCTTTTTTCCCCTCAGTAACTGTCCATCCTGGAAGCTGAAAAACACATTGCTGTTTTAGTTACATGACCTGAAGATAATTGAGAAAGTTAGTTATAGTGATGTTTTCCATGTCTACTAGGCCCTGGTTGTAGAGTATGGTCATTTGCTAAACAGGGCTTTATTCCTGCAGTATCCCTGCATTACTTTTCTTAAAAGACTGCAGCATTGACAATACAAACATCTCCTTCACCAACCACAAAGTGTCTGGAGCCTTCTTTATCTGAGGGTAATAGTTGTTTGGGAAGTGGAGGCTAAGATGTGAGTATTCTTTGAGATTCTTCATTCCACAGGGAATAGATCTCACTGTTGAGAAATATACAAAGACACTTGTGATGTGAGGAAAAGTCCATCTCAATTTCCTCTCATTTTGTTCAGTTCTTTCTTGAACGGAAAATGGAGTGCAGTGACCTGCTTTAATGATGCTTTTGTAGCACTGCATTTCTCTGTGGCACTCATAAAGGGTTTTGAGATTTGAAGTACGTGTTTCAATAGGTCCACTCTGTGGAATTGAGAAGAATGCCTTCCTAAATGAGGTTTACAGGATCAGTCGGCAGAGGCTTCCCCAGCCGACAGATCGGCATCTAGACTGCTGCGCTGTGCCCGATCAGCTGATTGTCGGCACAGCATGGTGGCCATGTTTATTTTAATGAAGCGGGCATTATTTAAATCCCCACTTCTTTGCCTATGACAGGTAAACTAGTTTACAAGGCTCCATCGATGGAGCCATGTAGTCTAGACATACCTTAAATGTATAAACAACTCCACAAGGTGCAGCAGATCGGTGGTTGCTGGTCCTGTAGGTATATGTCTTTAAATTACCAAAATGAAAATATTTGTACACCTGCATAGAAATGTACGAAGTCTTTGGATTGCATACTGCACAGATGTGGATTAAAGCAGGTAGAAGAACTGAATAAATGACCAACAAAGCCCCAACAAAGCCTCAAAACAATGTACTGAATCCTGATGAGCACTGAGAACGTAAACCTGAAAGCTAGCTCTGGAGCAGTGCACACTGCCAGCTCACTGAAATTGATTAGAATTCCACTCTCTGGAGCAGTGGGAGATGCTGTTTCAGCATAATCCTGGTGTGTTTCACTTCTTTGTCTACTGGGTTGGAAGAAATTACAGCTCTACTCAGTTGCATTTTCCTGCTAGGAGGAATGCAAGAGAGCACGCGTGGTGGGGTGGAGGGTAACTGTCTTCCAAGATCTAAAAATCAGACAAAAGGGAAGTTCAATCTTTTGATGGATTCCTCAGTCTTATATATGGTTCCTGTTATTTATTGTCTTGTCTTCCCTATTTTTACATATCTGCATGCATTCTTTAGCTGCATTGATATAAAGTCTAATTTTGCAAACACAAACTGCACAATGGCAGTAATTGGGTCCTTGGTTAGCCACATAAGGAAATGACAACAGGGTAGGCCCACTGCTTAGTGAGGAGGGAGAAGCAGTAACAGGAAACTTGGAAATGGCAGAGATGCTCAATGACTTCTTTGTTTCGGTCTTCACCGAGAAGTCTGGAGGTGTGCCTAACGTAGTGAATACAAGCAGAGAGAGGGTAAGTTTAGAAGATAGGATACACAAAGAACAAGTTAAAAATCACTTAGGAAAGTTAGATGTCAGCAAGTCACCAGGTCCTGATGAAATGCATCCCAGGATACTCAAGGAGCTGATAGAGGAGGTATCTGAGCCTTTAGCTATGATTTTTGAAAAATCATGGCAGACGGGAGATTCCAGAAGACTGGAAAAGGGCAAATATTGTGCCCATCTATAAAAAGGGGAATAAGAACAACTCAGGAAACTACAGACCGGTCAGTTTAACATCTGTCCCAGGGAAGATAATGGAGCAGGTAATTAAGGAAATCATATGCAAACACTTGGAAGGTAATCAAATGATAGGGTATAGCCAGCATGGGTTTGTGAAGAACAAGTCATGCCAAACTAATCTGATAGCTTTCTTTGATAGGATAACGAGCCTTGTGGATAAGGGAGAAGCGGTGGATGTCATATACCTAGACTTTAGTAAGGCATTTGATACGGTCTCGCATGATATTCTTATTGATAAACTAGGCAAATATAACTTAGATAGGGCCACGATAAGGTGGGTGCATAATTGGCTGGATAACCGTAGTCAGAGAGTTGTTGTTAACGGTTCTAAATCTTTCTGGAAAGGGATAACAAGTGGAGTTCCTCAAGGGTCTGTTTTGGGACCCGTACTGTTCAATATCTTCATCAATGATGTAGATATTGGGATAGAGAGTACGCTTATTAAGTTTGCAGATGATACCAAACTGGGTGGGGTTGCAACTTCTTTGGAGGATAGGGACATAATTCAAAATGACCTTAGCAAGTTAGAGAAATGGTCAGAGGTAAACAGGATGAGGTTTAATAAAGAGAAATGCGAAGTGCTCCACTTAGGAAGGAACAATCAGTTCCATACATACAAGATGGGAAGCGACTGTCTAGGAAGGAGCATGGCGGAAAGGGATCTAGGGGTCATAGTGGACCACAAGTTGAATATGAGTCAACAGTGTGATGCTGTTGCAAAAAAAGCAAATATGATTCTAGGTTGTATCAACAGGTGTGTTGTAAGCAAAACTCGTGAAGTCATTCTGCCGCTCTACTCTGCACTAGTTAGGCCTCAGCTGGAGTACTGTGTCCAGTTCTGGGCGCCACATTTCAAGAAAAATGTGGAGAAATTGGAAAGGGTACAGAGAAGAGCGACAAGAATGATTAAAGGTCTAGAGAACATGACCTATGAAGCCAGGCTTCATGAACTGGGCTTGTTTAGTTTGGAAAAAAGAAGATAAAGGGGGGACATGATAGCGGTTTTCAAATATCTAAGAGGGTGTCACAAGGAGGAAGGAGAAAATTTGTTCCTCTTGGTTTCTGAGGACAGGACAAGGAGTAATGTGCTTAAAGTGCAGCAGGGGAGGTTTAGATTGGACATTAGGAAAAAATTCCTAACTGTCAGGGTGGTCAAATATTGGAATAAATTGCCAAGGGAGGTGGTGGAATCTCCCTCTCTGGAGATATTTCAGAACAGGTTAGATAGACATCTGTCAGGGATGGTGTAGACGGAGTTTGGTCCTGCCTTGAGGGTAGGGGGCTGGACTCGATGACCTCTTGAGGTCCCTTCCAGTCCTATGATTCTATGATTAATTGTATCCATTGTACATGGAAACTGAAAACAAAAGCTAGGCACCAAACATTAGACTTCTAATCCATATTTATATTCTACAGTGTCCCAATTGTCAAAAGGGCTAATTATTGAGAATCTCTCTTTGTCAGTGAAGCTTTGGAATGCTTGTGAAAATCTGTCTATTTATTCAGATACCTAAGGTCCTTAAATTCCATAAGGATTTAGGGAATTTTAGGCACCCATTTTTAAGTTTTGGCCATAGTAGTTAACAAAGATGTGCAACCTGGGAGGGGAAAAAAAATCAATTTAAGTACATTTACTTTCTTTGAAGTATTTAAAAGAAGGTAGCTATGATTTAAAAAAAATTCTGTGGGTATTTGGCAAAACTCATACAATATGTTGAATTATTGAAAAATTGCATATGATTAAGACCAGTAGAAAAAGGACTCTCAAAGTTAATACATCTCTGTTGCTATGACCAGACTACTTTTTCTTTTTAATTCTTGGCTCTTACTATGCCTGGTAATGAGATTTAAAGTGACAAAATAGCATGGATTGACAAATGATCATATCTTTATGGTCATTTAACAACTTTAACTCATAATGCTAACTTTACTACATTGTGTTCACTAGTTTTCCAATGACTCACTTTCGAATTTAATGCAATTTATTCCAGCCAACTTCTGTCTTGTTTTTCATTTGTTCTCTAGTTTAGTATTTCAATATAGAGTCCTATGATCTGTCTACACTGACTCAAAATACCCCAACAACCCTGCAGCAGACCCCAGGTTAATTGACTCAAATTCCTGGTATGTGGCTAAGTCTAGCAATGTAGTGTGGACTCTGGTGGTATGTCTAGACTGCATGTCTCTGCTGACAGAGGCATGTGAATTAGACTACCCGACATAGTCAATGAAGCAGGGATTTAAATATCCCCTGCTTCATTAAAATAAAAATGGCCGCCACGCTGTACCGGATCAGCTGATTGTCGGCACAGCGCAGCAGTCAAGACGCAGATCAGTTGACAAGGGAAGCCTTTGTTGACCGCTCCTGTAAACCTTGTTCCACGAGCCTCTGTTGGCAGAGGCATGTAGTCTAGACATACCCAGAAAGTGGGGAGAGTCTCCCTACCAAAACTCCAGCCTGAGTAGAAAGGAACCTACATTGCTCTTGTTAGACTCATAACTTGAGACTGAGTCAGCTGACATGGGTTCTGAGACTGCAATGCGTTTTTGAATAATGTAGAGTTTAGGCCAAAAGTGACCACCCGGTCATCTAATCTGACTTTCTGTATATCATATGAAATCATCAGGACCAGTAAACAAACTTAGACTAAAATATGACTGTTGCAAGGGGATGTGGATTGCAACTGCTTTAAACACTGAGGAGAGGGGATCACCACATGGGAGTGTAAAGGATTTTTTATTCAACTAAAACTGGGAAGGGAGGGGAATCTCATTCATACACTCAATCACACTTACAGTCCCAGGCAGGATGATAAGGCGAGCAGAAGGCAGTTCATATTCTTTGATCTTCCCAAGTTGACTCCTAAGCTGGTCCGCTGGCCAGGCGATCCGAGCAGAGGGCGTTCTGGGAGGCTTCACTTGATGGTCCACCACCACTGTGTCTCTGTTCCTCTCTCCTTCAAGGATCAGCCATATGCAGCCTCTGAGTCTAGGCCTCTTGGGGCCGTGTGCGCACCCGGGGGCCGTGTGCATTGTTGTTTACTCCTGCTGTTTACCTCAGACATTCTTCTGCACTCACTCAGGGAAGGGTTAGGGTGTTAACAGACAACACTCCAACAGTTTAAGGAACCAAATAACATTAACAGGTGAGAAAGAACAACCACCATTTTAACTGTCCCCTTACTTCTCCTTTGCCTCCAACAATGACTTGTCCTGTTATGTTGGCTATATTGTTACATAATGCTATGTATATAATTAGTATTTTTGTCAGCCTTCTTAATAAAATATACAACTATTTGTAAAAAGGTATTTACAGCTTCTAAAGACACAAATATTTGAAGCATATTCAACAAAGAGTAACAGTATTGAAAGAACATGTTCAACTGTTTTTTTCTTACACTGGTTAGTTTCTCAACTTATTTAATTTTATTTCAAATACAATTACACCAACAGGATATTGGAAACAGATTTGACCTTCTGACCTTCTGGGCAAACATATGGTCTTAGCCATGAGTATCAGCATGTGTCTAAATGATATCATGTGGTTTGCAACACCCCTGGGAGGGTAAACATTACACTGCCATGTTGCAGCTAGGTAACACTATAGCCCGAATGTCTGAAATGCACATTCAAGTATTCCACAATATATTCAGCCTATTCATCAGTAGGATACAATGCCTCTGCTGTAAGCTGATAAGATGTTGAAAGAGCTGCAATTGGCCCATCAAAAGATGCCTGCAGCTTAAATTTGTAGTATTTCACTACTTGAGGCTGCAGATGGATTTTACAGAGCAGCTGCTCTTAAGTTATAGATTTAGATATATAACAAAAGGTACAGTATGGGAAGTTTCAAGCATCCAAGAGAAGTTATTGCTTTATTCCCTTAGATTGTACACTTGATGCATCATGTGGCATATGAAGCCAAACAAGAGGGAGAGTCTGCAATGTTCAAACTTATGATAGGTCACAAGAAATTAGTCTGAAGCAAAATTAGTGTTACTGGAGCAGATTCTAAATTCAGTTGCTTTGGCTTTTAGGGAATTACAATAGTGTAAGTCATTGAGTTGAGAATTTCTTCCTCTATTTTATCCCATTATCAGTTGTGAACCTGTTGCCTTTTTACCATACATGGGCTCCTGAGTGCGTTCGTTGCAAGTTTCACTTTCAGTTGTTGTGTGTCCTTTCAATCTAAAGTTCAAAAGTATGAACTCTTCCATGAAAGGGTCAGAGGTAGTTACCACTGCCTGCCTGATGAAATTTTATAGTTGCCAATTATTGTTTTTATTATTCCTGACCTTTTAAAAGTATTTCTTTTTACATTTTCTTTGTGTTCACTTCTCAGGAATTTTTCTCCACTTTTATTTCCTCTTAATACAAGTCTACACAATGTAGGTCACATCCTTCCTTTGCTCCAGCCAGCCCCAAAGGCTGCACTTTTAAAGCTATCCTAGTGACTTTGCATGCAGACAGGAACCGTTTCTTTTTTTATTGACTCCTTGGGCCTGCCACAGCTGACCCCAACCAAGGAAAGTGTTCTGTCCCTTGGAGTTTCTGTGGAGATCCTTTATATTAACGAGAGTCTTGTGGTTTCAGTGGCGAGACAAATTAACTTTTGAGTGACGTTAAATCTATCACAATAAAACATATAAACCATTATGGGACTAGGGGAAGGCAGCTTGACTTGATGTACTTGCCCTCTTTCTACTTTACCTTCCTGCTTTTTTTACCATACCCTTTAATGCCATTTCCTCCAGAAACAAATATAGGGCCAGACTGTGCCCTTACACAGCTGTACAAAAAAGTGGGATGGGGTTAGGTCTCTCTCTTCTCTTCTCCAGCTTAGTTTCCATAAAGCCCTGCTATACCTGCAGCCATAGTGCTATGGGGATAACAGAAGTTGTGACTCAGATGCATCTCATTAAAAGTAACTGGATGGAGAGTTGGCAAGGAATAGGCAAAGCAACAGTTCTCCACAAAATGCCAGTAGTGGATATGTCTAGACATGAGGGGGCACGTTTGCTGCTACAACTTTTTAATAGGTGAGGTAAATTGCTCCCACCACCGAATGCAATGGGGAAGCCTTGTAGGCAATGAACGTCTTCAAGTTACAGTGCCTCCAGTTGCTTGCTTTGGGGCAATGCACCTCGGCACTATCCCTTACGAATGCTATCTGCTGAAAACTCAAACTAGGACTTCAGTTGAATCGCCTTGAATCAGAGGCCTACATCAGTGGAAAAAATCCTCTCCTGTATGTTACTCCTTTTGCAATTTTACAACCTTTTATGAAGCCACCTTGTGGCCTTCTCTGTTCCAATGAGAAGAAGCCAAACGTGTCCTAATTTTTGTTTCCCTGCAACTGCATATGGAGGGATCCTTTGTATACAGGTATTCCTGTGCCTAATGGAAAGTAGGGTTCCGCTACCCGACAGCACAAACTCTGAAACTCCAGAAGAAGATTTTTGGGTCAAGGGTCCATGCCTGGAGTGGAACCTGGAGGTATTCATGTTGTCCCACCCATCAACCTCATGAAGAGTTTTCTCAGATGTTAATGCAGCCAGAAGTTCCGTATTGCAAATGCTCCGAGTAGCAGAACTCCATTCTGTGGTCCTTTATCTTAAATAAGCCTTAAATAGATGGATGTACAAATGTGGCACCAGCATGTTCATTGGAGTTACTGTTTGATATGCTATGACTGCCTGTCGTGGAAGATTTTAGAATAAAATAATGCTACTGGATTTGTAGGTTTATCATCATCAAGCCTCTTCACTGGATGTAATGTAGCAGTGGTGATTGCACAGAATGGCACAGGTTGTACCTCAACTGGGATTCTCTGGACCATAGAGTCCAGGTATAAGGAGACTAGTCCGGAGTGTGTGTGTGGGGGGGAGGTGTGCTCAGCCAGGAACTTCGTGATGAGGAAGGAGGATGCAGTAGGGAAATCTGGTCCAGCAGCTGCAGAGCCCTGGCAACCCTGGACCTCCAGCCTTTGGAACAGCAGGGCTTGGCTGGAGTCCTAGCCAGGGGGCAGCACAGGCCATGTTGGGAGAGATCTCCGCTCATTCGGCAAATCCCCTTGTTCAGGACCAGTCAAGTCCTGAGGATGCTGGATGAGGTCCAACCTAATTGGCTCGGCCCCAATGCTACTGGAATCAAAAGATGGTCTGCCAAGGTTCCAAACTGCATACAATTTTTTCCTGGAGTGATGGACACAGCTGCTGGTTAAAGTTAAACACTAACTTATCCATGTACATGGAGTTTACTCTCATTGTCTACTGCCTGTTTATTTGGCTGATGATGTTGAGTATTCAAAAAAATTGGTAATGGTTGAGTAATGTAATAGACCTAATATTACCTTCTGTGATGGTTACAATTTAAGTCTTGATTCCCTGTGCAAGAAAGGAAAATTACAGAAAAAAATGAATTATGGACAAGTGCCTTGAAGTAATAGAAAATAGAGATGGGCCCAACCTGTGAAGTCCAAACTTTACTCCCCAGTATTTGGAGATGATTTTATCAGGTAGTTTTGATTCAGATCACTATATTAGGTAGATATAGGCAGTTGAAATCCAAAGCTGAAATCCAGGAAAAAACTTCTCATGGATATGGCTGTGTTTGGACTATCTCATTGAAAACAAAGGAAAGGAAGAGCCAGATTCTGCTTTCAGTTGAGCTGGTATAACTTGTGAGGAACTTCATTTAAGCCAGTGGAATTACTGATATTAAAGATGTTGTATGAGATCTGCCTCTTAGAATTAGTTTAATCTCAAGAAAAAAATAGTGTGTGTCAATAAATAGGAATATACTTGGCATTCTCTTGTGGTACTGAAGATGTAACTGTTTCTGCAAAGTGATAACATAACCCTAAATATGGTAGCATGAATATTTCCAAATTCAGTAAAGGAATAGGGAAGTGTACTAAGCTGACATTCTAAAGCTTAACATACGGGGGCATGAGAGCCTAAGGAAAAGCCATACTCTCCACATAGAAAAGCAAGACCTGTCAGAAGTAAAATATAGTAACAGAAGCTGCTCCTTATATAAAAAGTCAGCAGCAGTAGCTCTTAGTGACTTTTGACCTTGTAGTTCAGCCTCCTTATAACAAAAAGTAATGCAGCATGAGGTCATTTGTACAACAAAGATATTTTCAGGAAGCTCCCTTTTTAAATAGGCAGAGAGGGCAAAATGAAATCTTTTTATTGATATGTTATAATGAATCTATTAGGAAAAAACATCCTGAAGAGATTTAGAATTTAACACAGTCTTACATGCCAAGTAAAATTGTTCTCTTTTAGGGAACAAGCCAAAACAAAACAAAATAAAAACCAAAAAACAAAACTCCACAATCATCTGTTTTGTACAAGTGCATGTTAACTATCCTTTTCTTTCACATTTTTCTACTTAAAGATTTAACAGCTGTGGCTCTTGATTCTTGAAGGACTTGATCAAATGCTGTTTCTGTTGTGTACGGATTTGGTTGGTTTTCTTAAAATAAGGTCCCTAATATCACTCCCACTTGGCTGGTTAATAATGTAGACGAATCATTACATCTGAAGCCACGTATCTGAAGATACGTTCCAAAAAACTTGGACTTATAGCGAAACAACTTAAAGTGGGGATTTTTTTCCTGCGGTTGACTTCCTTTTGTGCAAATTGGGGGGTCATTTTTTTTGTGCATCTTAAAAGAGGGGAATGGGAGGACTTATCATGCATCAGTTCCTATAAGTGTCAACAACTTTAGTGCAGAATGGATGTTTACCGGGGTGACACATGACTAGGATGCCCTGAACACACATTTACATTTGCTTATGGGAAAAATTCTCCCCAGTGTTTTGGTGCGAGCCTGAATCTGAAAGTGCTGAGTCTCTCTTTCTAAATTGTATGCACAGTGGTTGCTCATGCTTAGTGATATTTACCAGTGTGTGAGAGATTTGCTATACGCTTATCTCTTTTTTGTGAATGTAGTCCTTAATAAGGAGTGGTATGTACTTGAACTGCCTCAATAAGAGCCGTAGGAGGAATTGTGATGTGAGAATTACAGTTTTTTCTGTGATCACTTCTTGTTCTGGGTTAGAGAGATAGAGCAGGACACAATTTACTCAAGTTCGCAGTACATTGCCCCACTATACACTAGCACATGAATGAAGGAAGAGAAAGGAAGCTGTGGATCCACCCTTGCTTTTTCCCTTTTTGCCCATTCTCCACTTACTCAGATTCCCCAGAATGGGAGGTGGTTCTCACTACAGGGAAAGCTAGCTACCTACCTGCCTGCCTAGCAGAAGGGCTGGCAACCCAGGGCCAATAACAAGGCTTCCCCAGAGAGGGGAGATATTTCCCTGTGTTTTGTGTTGTGAATTAATTTGTTTGGCAGCAGAGTACATCTGGCACCTGCCGCAAAGCCTTCCTGGAAAACAGAAATAAATCAAATGGGGAAAATAATACCCCTGCCAGAGGAAGATGCTCCGAGCCCAGTGAGGTAGAGGAGGTGTCTTGCCACATCACATTCTGATATGATTACTCGTGTAAGCCAGTGCCTGACTACATGAGAAGTTTGGTTAATTTCAATGAGACTCTTCATCTCGTAAGATACTCTTGATATAAGTAACAGTGGCATACAGGAATGTTGAATAACTTCATGATACTAAAAAGAAACTAATGTGGAATGTACATTTGCAATACCCTTAGGACTATGCAGCTGATTGTTACCACTGCTACAGAATTACTTTGTCTATACAGTCAGTCCCCGGGTTACGTACAAGATAGGGACTGTAGGTTTGTTCTTAAGTTGAATTTATATGCAAGTTGGAACTGGTACATATTGTAGGGGAAACTCTAGCCAAACATTTCTCCAGAGCTCAGTTTTATTCTCCCACACCTCACTTCCCTTAGTCCTTTATTCTCAAGCTGAGGTGTCTGCTGAGAAAAGCCGCTCCGTGTCTCCCTGGTCTGCTGGGGGGGGGGGGGGGGCGGGGCGCTAACTTCGTGTCTCCCTGGTCTGCTGGGGGGAAGCAGCTAGTGCGGGGTTGCCTCACCCCGTTTGTAAGTAGGGATCTGATGTAAGTCGGATCCATGTAACCCGGGGACTGCCTGTATGTACACATTTTCTGGACTAAAAAGGACAGGACAATAAGCCATCTTCACTTGACTCACTGAAAGGTGCTCACAGCTTTTGTCATGCTTTCAAGTAACTCTTCCTATTTTCTTTTTAAAGTGAAGCCTTCTCCCCAAAATACTTCTGCGTAGGGTCCCCAATGGATTACAACATCACTGGTTGTTGCACTTAACTTGTGCTGCTGTTATTTATTTTTTCATGCTGATAGTTCAATGTGATCTGGAAAACATTTTCATGTTTAGCAGTGGGGTTTTTTTTTCAACCTCCAGCATGTGAGCCAAAGCATTGTTTAAAAAAAAAAAGTGAATGGAAAAAAAAGGTGCATACTCAGTGAAACCTTTACACGTTGGTCAGCCTACAAAATTTGAGATAACTTTAAAGATGTATGGATGTGGATACAGAGTGCACAAGCTTCATAAAATGAACTTTCTGGGTGCTGGAGGTCTATTCACATCAAAGACATTTGGAATGAATGAACATAAGGCCTACCAAGTATATTCATTTATGCCACAATTTACTTTTGGCTAAATTATCTTTTTCTTCAGGAGCAAACAGAAGAAAATGATATGGAAAACATTAAAAACACTGGGGGGTGACAATATTGAAAATCATTTTAATCCAATATCCACAGATTAAAAACAGGAAAAAAGCAACAAAATGAATAGGAATGGGAAAAAACGTCTGCAGACCCAAAGATTCATGGCCTGATTCTGATCTGTCTGGTTTTATTCAGATATAATTCAATTGACTTTGTTGAAGTTATTCCTGGTTTATACTTGTGTAAGTGAGGGTTTATCTATGTAGCCATAGAATCGTAGGGCTGGAAGAGACCTCAGGAGGTCATCGAGTCTAACTCCCTGCCGAATGCAGGACTAACCCTAACTAAATCTATCCAGCCAGGGCTTTGTCAAGCTGGGACTTCTAAATCTCTAGGGGTGGAGATTCCACCACCTCCATAGGTAACCCATTCCAATGCTTCACCACCCTCCTAGTGAAATAGTTTTTCTTACTATTCAATCTAGACTCCCCCTACTGTAACTGGAGACCACTGCTCCTTGTTCTGCCATCTGTCACTACTTAGAACAGCCTCCCTCCATCTTCTCTGGAACCTCCCTTCAGGAAGTTGAAGGCTGCAATGAACCCCCCCCCCACTCTTCTCTTCAGACTAAATAAACCCAAATCCCTCAGCCTCTCCTTTTAGGTCATGTGCTCCAGCCACCTTATTTTGGTTGCCTTCTGCTGGACCTTCTCCAATGTGTCTACATCCTTTCTATAGTGGAGGGCCCAAAACCTGATGCAATTCTCCAGATGTGGCCTTGCCAATGCTGAATAAAAGGATATAATCATTTCTCTAGATCTGCTGGCAATGCTCCTCCTAATGCCATTAGCCTTCTTGGCTACAAGAGCACACAGTAGACTCATATCCAGCTTCTCATCCACTGTAATCCCCACGTCCTTTTCTGATGAACTGCTACTCAGCTAGTTGGTCCCCAGCCTGTAACAATGCTTGGGATTCTTCCATCCCAAGTTCAGGACTCTGCACTTGTCCTTATTGAACAGCATCACATTTCTTTTGGCTCAGTCCTCCAGTTCATCTAGGTCACTCTGGACCGTATTCCTGCCCTCCAACACATCTACCTCTCCCCCTACCTTAGTGTCATCCATGAACTTGCTGAGGATGCAATCCATCCCCTCATCCAGCTCATTAATAAATAGGTTGAACACAATTGACACTAGAACCGACCCTTAGGACACTCGGCTTGAAAATGACCACCAACCAGGCATTGAGCCATTGGTCACTCCCTGTTGAGCCTGACAATCTAGCCAGCTTTCTGTCCACCATTCAGTCATGGCAAGAATACTATGGGAGACTGCATCCACTGACTTTCCCAAGTCCACAAAATCAAATACCTTGTCATCGAAGGCAATCAGGTTGGTCAGACATGACTTGCCCTTGGTGAATCCATAAATCATAAGTGTACTCCAGAAGAGTGATTAGGCTGGAGAATCCCATATCTCAAGATCACAACACTGCTTTACAAGTAACATTAACAATAGCAAGTCATGTTTACATATCTATTTGCCTATTTGTAAGTGTGAGAACAATGACAATCAGATCTATTATTTATGGTGGTCTCTGATTGCTCATATGTGACACATGGTAGTATTTCTACTGCATAACCAAATGAGTGAAAATTATATTAACAATGGAAGAGCAATTCAGAGATTTCATAATAGGAACGGGTGAATTTTTGTGGTAAGACATTTGCCTGAGTAGCCACACAACTTTTGTTTGACAAAAATATTCTTGAATACAAATGATGGGTAAATTCTCACCTAAAACAAATTTAAAAGGATCTCAGATGACATCTAAATGAACTTGTATGTTTTTTGGTTTGTTTTCAAATCTGTGTTCCTGCATAATTATTAGAAATATTCTTTCAGCTCTTAGAGCCTATTAGATATTTCAGGATAATTAAGGTTTCAGATTAATCATGTTGTTTTCAATGTTAGCTGGTGAATATGTTTTGTATAATGGAGAATTTCAGATAAATGAGATTAGGATATTTGTAGCGTGTATCAGTAAACATTAGTATTAACCTTTCTCACCCACTGCCAGTGCCATATCAAAGGGACAAGTTGAAGAAGGAGATCATGGTTGATATCTAACTGAAGATCTATTACTCAGAATTATCCCAAAAGGTGGTTAAGATTTAAAAAATAATGGAAGTAGATATAAAAGCTGTTTCTGTAGTGAATTACAGTGTTGCTGCATGAACTATGGGTCAGATCCTCATTGCAACTATAGCAGGATCAAAAGAGCCCTATATGTTTGCTGCATCACAATGTCTGTACTGCAAGAGTCCTATCTGTAGATAGAGCACAGCAGCATCCAGCCACATGTCCTGAGTCCCATCACATCTTCAAAGTGCCACAAAGAAAATGGATTAGGTGGGAAACCCAATTTCTCAAGATCACAAATAGTGTTTCCAATAGCAAGATAAGTGCTAATGCTTTACAAAGATGTTTTACCCAATCCAGGATTTAAGTTATGGGAAGATGATATCCAGAGCACAGACACAACGTTTATGCCATTTTATATATGGAAAATAGTTTATCAAGAGGAGAAATACTTTGAACACTGTGTGGGGGAGGTCCTCAGCTGCAGTTAATTGAAGGCGCTTCAGTGACTTGAGTAGAGGTACACCATTTTTCACCTGCTTAGGAGTTGTCCTTTTCCATGGAGTTACTTTAAATTTATTCTCATGAAAATGTGAACAGACTTTTATCTAAATAATACAAAGGTTCTTTTTTCCTATTTATGACTGCTCTTATTTTTATTCCAAGGATTACATTTTGCTTATTTGTGTCCTTGAAGATTGAAAAACTAGGCTTGATACCCAGCTTTTACAAACAACTCTCTATAAAGCTGAACCTGAGTAGATTCAGCTGTGACTTGTGCCTAAGCAAAGACTTATAGGTCCAGGCCCTCTGGTATATATTAAGAATTGTACCCATTTTCTTAATAAAAATACCAATTAAAAAAAACTTGGTTTAAAATAGAAATTGCAGTTCCAAGTGCTCCTGGACACTGTTGTGATGTGTATTTTAAGTTGAAACTTTGATTCTCCAGGGTGACTGAGTTGATAAAAATAAGTGTCTTTTTATGAATTCATCTCAGATTTCATTCTTTAAAACATTATTTCTCTGCTAGTTTGGACATTTTTATGCCATTTTTGGAAAGTTGGCTGCAAGAGCGGGTACACAATGTCCTGAGAGTTAGTAGGTCTGCAGATAGAATAGGCTTTTCCTTCCTTGTTAAAAGTCAGTCGTGGTATTATTTACATTGTATATTTAGCATATCTAAGTTCCATTCACACTTCCATTTGATGTAAAACCAGCAAAATATTCACAATCGGATTCTCAGCAATAATAACTCTGGATTATTATTCCTGACATTTGGTTGTCAAGAAAAACAGAGCAAAAGGGCTAATAACTAAACACAAAAATTAACAGCTGTCGGTTACTATAGACAAATCCAGTTTCCAGTGGAAATCTTCTATAGCATGATATGGCTCTTCATGATGATTTTTGGGTCTATGCCAATGCAAATTATATTGCATATTTTTGTATATTTCCTTTCTGTGCCTTTATTAAGAAAAAAAATAGCAGAATCATTTCTTTATGGGATGTAAAAAACCCACCCTCTCAGGCATGTTGGGATTACTTTTCAAATGGTAAATAATTTTTTCTGCCATTAACAGGATCTTTTTTTCTGCCATTAGCAGGATCTTTTTTTCTGCCATTAGCAGGATCTTTTTTCTATGGCACTAATATTAAGGTGTTAATGATAATTTTCACATAGTAAGTACTTGGCAAGTATAAATTAGGTTTTACACACACACACACACACACACCCCTCCAGACTGAGAAGTTGGTATGAATATATCCATTTTACAGTTGGGCACATCGAGGCATAATACAATTGAAACCAATAAATTTACATTTGGGATCCTAAAGTTAATCATCTGCTAACGATTCCTTCTGTCTAGAACTGTCATGGTGGCTTTCCCACTAGAAAAGGGCACATGCCTGAGGCCAAGGGAACATGGGAAGGACATGTCTTCAGACCCTGGCTCTGGCAAGCCAAAAGCAGTCTATGATGGTAGTTTGGCCTGCAAATTTACCCTAATTGTGAGAGAAACTGTGGGAAAAGTGGATGAAATTAAGTGTCTCAATTTGCAAAGATAAATGTTAGTGGGAAAAGGTACAAAAGGACAGACAAGCTGAATTATTCCAGACAAAAAGGCCTCCTGATATAGCTCAAAGCTATGTAGAGCTCATACTTGTAAGTAAATGAAGTACAGGATTGGAAATTAGGGAACCAAAGTTGGTTGATGCAAATTAGACTTAATTGGTGAATAAAAAGAGGACGGAATGCTCTGTCCATTACTCCCTTCTGAGGTCCTTAAAAGACATTATGGAACAAACAGATGTGAACACAGGCTGACTAAAAGATGAGAGAAGGGGAAGAGTGAGCTTCATTGTGGCTGCCACTCCATCAACTAATGAGGCCCCAGGATGCAGTGTGCCACCATTGTGCCTTTTTTGGTCCTAATCTTGAGAGATGTTCTGACCAGACAGAACTAGAACCAGGAAGCCAGAAGTCATTGCCACCTCCACTGGCTCTGGCTAAATCCTGAATACCTCCTGGGCTGGGAGATTTTTCTCTCACACTGCCAATACCCCACCCTGCCTTCTGTATCCTTTTCCTTTACCATCGTATATAGTTTTTTCCTCTCTTCCCTTTAACTTCTTTTTTAATAGGAGTCTGGCTTAGCTGGCCAAGACTACATATTTGCAACACTGCCTGTGATCAGAAAAGCAGCTAAAAGCCATCTTCTGAACTGCCCAGTGCCGGTTATAAGTTTACCAGGCCTTGGAGCAGCAGATAAAACACTGTGCAGTGCTTGTCTTTCTAGAAGTGAGATTCTGTGAGAGATACAGAAGCTATATTTTTCTATCTTGTCTGTCTTGTGGGAAATGGGATTGGTCTTTAATAGCACGAGTGACAGCTCATCTGAACTATGTCTCTTTTCCCAGAATGGCAGTTTATATTTTTAATACCATATATAAGACTTAATGAGAGGAGATTTCTTTTCAAAATTTCTTTCCAGCTAAAGGGAGATGGGGCAAATCTTGTTCTTAAAATTAGATTCTTACTTAATACCTTATATTCTAAATACTTGAAATATTTCCCTTCGTTTCTGTATCTTTATTGAAAGAATGCAATGATTCTTAATTGTTTGCCTTGTGCTAAGCAAGCTGAGGTCTTGGCAAACTCTGAAAAGTGTTGAATACTTTTTAGTGTTGGACAGAGGCAGTGTCATGTTAATATCTTTTACTCTTTAGGCCCATTTATTCCATATAAATTCACATAGTAGGTCTCTTGGGGCTGTGTGAAGCCAGGTCGAATTTAGAGCAGCCTTAGGCTACTATAAATTGTTCAGGGAGCTGAATCAGGCCCTAACCAACCCTAGAATTGGAGCTATGCAAGGGTGGAATGAAGTAACTTTTCCTGGCCCTCTGCCCAGCACAGGTCAGCTGAACCTACAGATCCTGCCTTCTTAATTCATTTAAGCAAAACTGGAGGAATGCAACCCACATGAACTGAAACTACCACAAAAAAAAGGTGTGGAGGAGGGGGAGGGTTTGCCACAGACCCCTATGAATCTCAACTGCAAAATTCTGCACAGTTTTTCTCCCTTTAAATACTTTAGCTGTGGTATCTTATGATGACATAAATTAGAGATGCCAATGCTTAATGAAATATGAAGAATACAGATAAAATATCTTTCAGTTTGTAAGTTTGCATTTTGCAACATTAAAAACAGCTCTGGTGAAGAAAAGCTGAACTTACCTACCAAGCTGTAGATACTGAAGGAGAGTTACTGAAGAGCAGGGTCTCAGCTAAATTTACAACTTTTATGTAAATGTAAAGAAACCACACAAACCTCCTATAGAGATGTTTATTATAACAACAGCCATCTCAGCTTCTCTAGTGTTATCCTTTTGATTGCAGGAATGCTTAAGGAATCCAACAAATGTGTGTGCTGTCTACTGAAGGGAAGATGAAATCAAAGGGCCCTTTTCAAAGAAGTAGAAAGGGGTAGCCCCCTATTCCCTCCTCATGATTTCCTCAAACACAGAACCAAAATAGAATAGGAACTGGTGTATTAATAACCTAAAAGGGCTTTTTTTAGCTCACATTGGTGCAGCTCCAGTATTTACAAGCTTGTGCTTTTGAGTAACTGAAAAGACTGCTGTCTATCAAAAGAGCAAATTTATTTTAGATAATGTCCACTATGTGGTTGGTGCATTCTCAACAGTGGGGGGAAAAAAGACACAGACAAAGGGTATGTCTACTCTGCATTCCTCATTTTATAAGGAGTAAGGGTAATTTCGAAAGAAGGGTTTTCTTTTGAAATAACCATGTCTAGAAAGCGTTTCTTTTTTCAAAATAGCGCCCGGACGCAATTATGCAAATGAAGCACGGGAAATTCAAATCCGTGCTTCATTTGCAGTTTCGCTCAGCTGCATTTGCATTCCTCTCTCGAAAGAGGAATGCAGTGTAGACATACCCAAAGAGAGGGGAAGGGTTACAGCATATAAGCGAAATAGGTAAGGACTTGATTAGCTACGATTTGGTAATATAAGCTTATGCTCATGTTTAAGGGTATAGAAACTATTTCCAGTTCCCCCTCAAACTTGCCATTATTACTCAGCTAGTTGCCCATAGTTATCACAAGAGAAGGCTCATGTCTCTTGGAGTGGCATTCCTTGCTAAAAAGGAGCATGTGAGAAAAGGCATGGAGAAGATGAGGCTGGCATCAGTGGATAACTGGAGAGGGTAAGGGTGAGGAGAAACTTGTAGAGGACTCTCTAGCAGTTATCACCGATATCAGCACATCTTTCTTAATTATCCCTTCATTGTATCCTTCATGATGGTACTTACTAGATAAGGAGAGGTGATATCCTGTTTCTTGTTTATACTCATTCTTGCAGGAAAATAGCTATTTCCAAAAAGGTCTTCCTATCCCCTTTGTCCACTCTACACCACTATGTGTTATGCTGTCTCACCCTGGTCTTGCGCCCTATAAAAAAAATTATGGTTTGCATAATCAGCTGATTTCTGTCCACGTTGATATTCAAGTGAAAACCAGGCCTAAGGGAAGTCTCATTGACTTCATTGCCTCCCCAAAGCCGTCGTCGTCATCATCATCATTAACAACCATGGGCTCAATGCCCATTGGTATCCGATGCCTCCCTCATTATTTCCTTCCATCTTTCCCTGTCCAGTACGGAGTGGCTTAGTTTCTGTAAACTAGCTCCGCACCAATATACTATATCATCTACCCATTCTCTGTGGGGTCTGCCTCTCCTATTCGGACCATCCATTATGCCGAATACCAGAGTCTTAACTTTTTGCTTGTTATTCATGCTGCAGATATGCCTGAATAGCTGTAACTTCCATTGTATCACATTCTGCAGTAGGTTCTCTTTCAGCTGTATCTTGTAAAGCAGAATAGCAAAATAATGTAACAACTCCACAGTTGTGTAACAAATATGTAACAATCCAACTGCTAAGTATTGTAACCCCAATGAATTCCAATATGAGCCTCTAATGTATCACCTTGAACAGTGCATGTAAATGATACAGGACTGAAATATCTGAATGAATATACATCCACTCATTATGTTTATAAATGTAAAATCTATGTGAAACCAATCCATATATGTAAACATGTTCTATTTCAAAATGGAGTCCAAAACTCCATTTTAAGTTGAGAATTCTACTGACATCTATTTTTAGTTAAGATCTTGTCACGTATTAAAGCTACCTGTATATCTAGCTGTTAGGATTTAAAATTCAATACAGTATACCTGTTGAAATTTGAATAATCTATAAATATTCATAAGGATCTTATGTCAGCCAATGATTTTAAAACATGCTGGTAAGCATCTTTTCTAAGCCAATTAGATCCTACCACGGAACCTAATGAATATGCATGAACCCAGACTATTTAAGTTTCTGCCGCGCAGCAGTTGCTGTGGCGTCGGGTCTTCGTCGGGTTCGTCGGTTCTGTCGGGATAGGCTTAGCTTAGGTTAAGAGAGAGAAAGAGAGCATGCAAGTGTGGTCCTGTAAAGATATTCTTCTAGAGAAGCTAGTGGAAGGCTATGCTACCTCTATTTTATATAATATAGTATTTTCTTGAGTCAGGCTGGCGGAAGGCCAGACCTCCTCAAATAGATTAGTTAGGTTAGTTAGTTTAGTATTTTAGTTAGATTAGTTCCCGTCATCGAGTCTGTACGTCAGGCTGCGTCGGTCCACGCATGTCGGCCGTCGTCGTGTCTGTACGTCGGGTGTGTCGGGATTAGTTTAAGGTTTTATTTTTAGGTTAGGTTTAGGATAGATAGGATCCAGAGTCATCCATCGCCTGATCCAGTCGAACCGAAGCGCGAGAAGAGGCGTCAAGGACCAGAAATTCTGCGGAAGGCGAATCGACCGTCTTCGATCTCAACTCCTGCTTTGAGGGATCACCTTGGCTGTTCCTCTCCTGCGGCTTCCAATTAGCCAAGGAATTGAAGGTCACCAAGTGTTGGGATCATCCATCGAGGGACGCCTGGTAGTTCCTCCCTTGAGGCTTTAATTAGCCAAGAGGTCGTAGGTCACCAGCTCCACCCCAATCGCTCTCTGCGTCGTAGACTCTGTAAGTTAGTTATGGAACCTTTGGGGGACTGCCCCTCAAGTTTCCTTCAAGGCACTGTTTGTTAAATTTGTTAAACAATATAGTCGTGTGGTTTTCACTGAAATTTCGGTCTTAAGTTTTCATTTTATATGCGCCTAACATCCCTGAGAAATTATATACTCTCCGGTGATTAGATACGGCATGAGAGTCGCACCTAAGATACCATCCCTAGCGGATGAGACCAGGATACGGTTACAAAGTATCCATCTGGAGTAGCTAGTCTACATGACACTTCTCCATCAGTTCAAAGATTACTGTAACAATCTTCCTATATAATTCCTCATTGGTGACCTTCTGCATCCATTTTATTCTCAGGATCTTTCTATAACTCCTCTCAAATGCCAATATCTTTCTTTTCGAATCTTTCGTTATCACCCATGTAAAACATGCTGCTAAATACACATGTTTTCAAGATGCTCAGCTTCATTCCGAAGCTAATCGCTTTACTTTTCCAGGTCTTATCCATTACCTTCAAACTCACTCTTGCTTTCTCTATTCTAGTCATTATTTTATTCTTACTCTAGATGATACGTCACGTTGCTCCCCAAATACGCCAAGTTCTCTAGTTCAATCCCATCTACACTGATCTTCCTTCCTCCTTTCCTGTATCTGGCTGACCATCAGAGAGGCATTTTAAAGAGTCTCTAAGTATAAACATAAATATGTCATCTTGTATAATAGTTTCTCCTTAATTAACAGTTAAATATAAAAATCCCTTTTTTTCAAAGGGAGGTGATGTATAATGATGTGAGGTTTAACTTGTGCCCAGGAGCGGCCTGACTCATTATAATAACATAGAGCAACATGCCACCAAGTGATAAAGGATACTTTACAGAAACTTACTCTACCCTGAAGAGTTGCTGTTTATAGGCTAGACAAAGTGTAGGAGGGGAAATGAAAGCATGGAGATATGAAGTGAGTTGTTGGAGGTCAGACAATAGGTCTGTGGCTGAGCCAGGAATACAAAACACAGGAGTCTCAGTGTAGTGCCCTGACCATGCTGCCTTTCAGTTATTCATGCAGGAATATTATCAAATTGTGTTTAATTTAGATAAGATCCTTCCGTCACTTTTGACATTCATAATGTTCAAAAGCCATTGGACCATCAATTTATAAAAGTAGCCAAACAGTGGGTATTTTGTCTTGGTTTGCCACAGTTAGAATGATCTTGACACTTGGTTGAGAACAGTCCAAATAACAGCAGGGACAAGTTCACAGTCAAGATCATTCTATGCAATCACATGACAATTTGGAACAAATAGTTAAAATCAGCTAACTCAATCTAAGAACTAGCTGAAGAACATGCCAAGGCATTGGAGCCAATACATGGCTAATTTGGAGAATGGTACGGTATAAAGCAACATTAGTATATTGAAATAACTTTATGAACTTTTGCATTGCTTATCAGCTGTTACGCTAACTTTAAAGTAGTTTTTCTTCATGTTCAGGGTGTCATTACATTTATGTACTTAGAAGCAGAAGCAACAGTAAGTGAAATCAGCTGTGATTTAATCAAAGTTTCATGAGTCCTTTAATTCTCTTCTGATGTCTTCAAGTGTAAATCAAGAGAAACTCCACTGAAGATGATGGAATTATACCAGTGCAAAAATGGCATGACTGAAAGGAAATTGAGACCTGATTCAGTTATAGCACTATGCTAATAAGGGAAGGAAAAAAACCCTTAATTTGTTTGGCTCTATTATACCCTGTGTAAATTACCATTGCACCTCTTGGTACCTCTGTTAGGTTTAAAAAAAAATGAATTCATTTGACAGCTGGAAATGAGAGAGCCATTTGTAATGTCACTAAGTGACGGGATAGCATGTTGAGAAATAAATGATCGATTAAATGTAATGGCTGGCATCACAATGAAATATAGGATGACAGGAGTCCTTTGGTAGGAAAAAATTGAGGAGTCAAATGACAAAAGTGATAAAGCAGTGGCTGTAAGCAGATTTCCCATCTTTGCCAGTCTTCTGAATAGCATGGAGGGGATCTTACTGTGCCTGATTTTGAACCAACTCAAAAGGGGTTGTGCGCGTATGCACGTGTGTGTATGAGAGAGAAAGAGAGAGAGAAGTAGAAGCAGAATTCAAACACTTTGAAGTTCATGACTCATTTAGGCCTTGACAGACCATCACAATCACCCTCCTCCCTGTACTCTATGCCTGGGAGCTAGCGGGAACGCTATCCTGACAAGTTAGAGCAGCACTTAATTTGTAATGGAAGAGATGCCAGGGCTCAAGCAATTTTTTCACTTTCATAACTGATGTAGCAAGCCTGGAGGTGCCAGGGCTATGAACTGACAAGCCTAGAGGTGCCAGGACATGGCCCTGGCAGTCCCTGGCATAGTTTAAGCACTGCGATAGAGAGATCATGAGAGAATAAGTTTTTCTTCCCTCCTCCATCCATCTGATCCTCTCCTTGGATTGCAATGAAGGCAATAAATGTCCTCTCTGGGTGCCAGAGAATGGAAGATAGGACGAGGGAGCAACTTCTCATTCTCAGAAGCCAGCAGAGGAGACAAGGTAAGCTTCAGGCCTCCACTAAAACTTCACAAATAAAGGGAAGCCCATGGCCAATTATGGTCAAAGAGAGCTTTGTGAAATGCAGTGTCCCTTCTACTAGGAACAGGGCAGCCAGGTTTAGGGGCCAGCCAGGTCGCAATAGTTCAGATTTTCACAAAATGCAACCTCACTAAGCAAATTGCAAAATATCTGAAAAATAGTTTGTGAGATTCTCTTATCCTCATTTCCATATGGTGAGTTGCTTTTTTGGCCCTGATTCTATTGTCACATGTGCTAGATCAGGAGTAATTCTATTGGAGTAAGCAGGATTATGCCAGTGCATAAGCTAGTGTAAGGAAGATAAGAACCAGACTCTCATGATTTTAATTATGTCATCAGACTCTTCCCTGGATTCTGTTCCTGGCTCTGCTACTAAATGATCTCTGGCAGGTGTGTCTGTTTACTGTACTTATCTTTACACTTTCTGTTGAGCAGTATGCTTAACTTACCTCACTGGGATGAGGTGAGGTTTAATTAAGTAATACTTACAAAGGGCATTAAATAGCAATTGCTGTGTAGGTGCAAAGTATCATTAATTACCAATGACAACTTAAGTACAACTTATTTTAAGTCCGTAACACCCATGATTGAAAAACATTGCCAGGTATTTTGAAGGCTGAGCTTTGCTATACATAAACAATTCCACTTCCCATTTCTTTAGTGCAGCATTCTGCCATTAAGTGTAGGTAGATTTAAGTCCCTGTCCTGCAATGATCTCCATTCCTCCAGACTTCTGCACTCATGTGAAACCAATAGAACGATGATTTAGGCTTCAATGCAGGACTGGGGGCTTAATTTGTAAATGGAGAAAATATCTTTTCCTTTTGTATGACTGTAAATGAAAACATTAACTTTTGGTTAAAAATCATGCTGCTCAGAGTGATAGAATTCTATTTTGTGCTCTGTTTCTTTAAATGTACAGTGAGCAATGCAGTAGAATGTGTTCTTTATTAAAGAAGTATGTGAGATGCTGAAGGGTCTTGTGATTTAGCTAAAACAGAATTTGCTCAGGGCAGGGGAGCTGTTTTTTAAAACAAGACTCCTTGATTGTGTTTAGGAAGCGGGCAGCAGAGCAAGCTGAGATCCTCAAATACAGTAAAGAACTCTCTTCTGCCCCCAATCGTTCATAATCAAGATTCATCCCAGTAGAGTGCCAAGTTAAACGAAGCATAATTAATGTATTTGAAATTGTCCGGCTTTGCTCAGTTTTTAGTTGTCTTGTGTACTGCTGTAAATTCTAAATCAACAGCATAGACACAATTTGAATGTTGTATTTTGAATCTGGCAGTATGCTGTGATAACTCTGCGGCCTCATAGATTTTATATTTTTCTCAGGGTGACTTCTAAAGACAGTGATCAGTTTGCAAGTAAAAAGATGCTTTCGGATGTCAAGTTTTGGGAATCTCACAGCTCAGCTGTGCTTCATTGACATTAATAACGATTCTGCGGGATCCGGGGACCCTCAGTTATTGCTGTGTAACACCGCGGTCTTAATGGGCTTTTCTGAGGTGTCGCTGGGAAAAACAAACAAAAAAATCTACATACCCAAGAAGAGAGAGAATGCAGCACACACTCTCTTGGGCTTGCTCTTTCTCTAGCTGTGCACTTTTTGCTTTTCAGTTACTATGACATGGACAGAAAGCTGATTTCTGAGCTTGTCATTTACATCTGTGCTTTCACTGCTATGTGTGGGTGGAGAATTGTGATTTGATAGCATTACATATCTACTTTATACAGGCTTAAATGATTACACAGGGGGCAAGGCAGTAGAGAATTAAGATAATAGGGAGTATATCTGTTGAGCAAGGAAGGGACCTGAATCGCTTTTCGTTGCATGGCCACTTTTTTTTAAAATATCTAATACAGCAGAGGATTGAGGCTCATAATGCAGCACTTTGGTGTCTTTGCCAATATATCTGAATTCCTTAATCATATGCATAGGTGTTCCTTAATCCTATACACAGATTTCCCACTGAAGTTTGGAAACTGCTTTTGCAATTGTTCCTGCTGTTTATTTAGTGCTAGGAATGTGCTTGGCCTGGTACAAGATACAACGATAAAGACCCTCTTGGTTCATGAGCACAGTATAAAGCAAGCCATTTCTGTAGGAAAACAGTTGGGCTTCACAGGATTCTGTTACAGCAGCATTTTGGGGGGAATTGAAGAGGTAAGGCAAACTGCTTTGGTCTTATAAGCTATTTAACTGTTTCAAGAATCTTTGTATGTACATGTTCACTTTATTTTTGTCATGTTACTCATTTTTCTCTAAGCAGTGTTAGGTTCTTTACTTGTAAACTAATGGGACTACTATTTTGAATGATGTTAATTGGGTATATAAAAGTTTTCAGGATCAAGGCTTTAATGTTTGCTTAATGTTTTGGTGTGAGTGAACAAATAATACCAGGTTGTCAGGAGTTTCTTTTGGCCTCTGGGAATTTAAAATAAATTGTCACAGTCATAAACATACGGTATAAGCAGAAGTTTAACAGAATGTTATTAACTTTTGTCCCCTTTTATGTTTTCATAAGTGTCGTACTATCATCTTGGGGTTTAGTTTCTTAGAGGCAAAAGAAGAAAGGAGATGTAGGGTATGTCTAGACTACATGCCTCTGGCGACAGAGGCATGTAGATTAGGCTACCCGACAGAGTAAAATGAAGCGGCGATTTAAATAATCGCCGCTTCATTTAAATTTACATGGCTGCCACGTTGAGCCGACAAACAGCTGATCAGCTGTTTGTCGGCTCAGCGCGATAGTCTGGATGCTCCCCTGCCGACATCAAAGGGAGTTGTCGACAATCCAGGTATGCCTCATCCCATTACTTAAATCGCCGCTTCATTTTACTCTGTCGGGTAGCCTAATCTACATGCCTCTGTCGCCAGAGGCATGTAGTCTAGACGTACCCGTAGATTGTAAAATACCTTATAAGGTGCTGTTTATTAAAATATTCACTTAAAAATGGAATGAGTCATCCACAAGTACCCTTCATATATCCACAAACTCATGCATAGGAATGGTTTCCTATCAATGTCAGTAGGTGTTACTCATGCATAGAAATTTGTAGGATCAGGATGACAAATAGTCTCTGTCACATAGTAAGAACCCAGCTTTTTGTTTGCTTAGCGTTTCCAGCCCATATAGGATGCTGGCAAGGAGTTAAAGCGTGGTTGCCATAGCATCTTACTCTATCCTCTCACTATCCTGGCTTCTACCAGCAACTCCCCACCTGTCTTCCACCTTTTTAGGACTTTATATAGCTATATTTTTGTGTACTGACATACTCTTCTGTCAATTTTAGCTGTTTCTGGTCAGCAGGAAGCAATGTCTTATTAACTTCCATCCATCCATCCATCCATCCATCCATCCATCCAAAGAGACGCACACATACATGTGTGGGGGAAGAGACAGGACAAACATAGACTTGTAGTTTTCCATTTATTTAAATGGGAGAATGCAGTATTGCATATATAACTATGTAAGGTTATTAACAGAGTAAACTGAGGTCTAGTCACAGAATTCCAAAATGGGATTTCTCAGAAACGGACAGGATCTGTTTCAAGCACTTTATATATGAATACTAAAGGACTTACCCGGCATTGCTCAGGTCCTTCAGGGGTCTGGGAGCATGGGGCGTGCAGGAGTCCAGACAGGGGTTTGAGGATGTGGGGGGTAGGTGGTGCAGAAGTCAGAAGGTGAGGGAGCTCAGGGCATGGGATGGGGCTGTAGGAGTCAGGCTTGGGGTTTTGGAAAGTGTGTGTGTGTAGGTGCGAAGGGGGGAGGCCACCGGAGAGGGGGTGGGAGCAGTTGCTGACTTCTCCCTGGGGCCAGTTCAGGGTGATAGGAGGCCCCAAGGCCCACCCACCACCTATTTCTTGGGATTGACCGAGTGCCCTCCTGTGGTCATTCTGTGTCTGCTGTCCCCCTGTGATCATTCATGTATAACTATCCTTGCTATCACAGCCTTCCCTTTCCATTTGGTGAGAGAGGATCATATTTCACACGTATCCCTTTGTCCTGGCACAATCAAACCCTGACCTTTCTTTAAGTTATAATAGGAAGCTGTGTACCAAATTTGGTGGGCTTAGCTATTACCGTTTACGACAAATAGACTCATAGACAGACAGGTAGACACATAGATGCATAAACTTTCTTTTCTTGACTTTCAGGTTTAGGAAGCTCTATTTTTCCCGCTACTTTACTACTGTCCTAGGAAAAAAATGCTAGGTATTAAACAGATATTAGATTATTATTATTATTAATTAATCTATTCTGGTGGATTTTATCAAATAGGTGTGTCTTGGACCTTGCTATAAAACTAGTCAGACTGACTCATTCTAAAATCTTCTGGTAACTTGTTTCATAAATGAATCAGAGCCCTGCAAAAGAGGGGTGACATTGCAATGGTGGTCATGGGAGGACACAGAAAAATGAAGAGTCTGGTCTACAACTGGCTTAAGTAGGCGATGCTCTTACCTAAAGTGGTCTCAGTTGCCTGTTCATTCACTGACTTCAAAAATCACTGGCCGCTTTTTGTGTGGAGCAGCATCCTAGGTGCCCTTAATAAAAGACCCACCACTGTACTCTAATGTACCATAATATGAGTGGGTCCCAGACCAGGAGTACCCACCCTTGCTGTCCTTTTGCTGGAAAGAACTGGAAATCTGGTGAAGCGTTGTTCTCTTTCTCTCCAGCCTGCTGCTTGAATAGCCCTATGTCATTATAGCACTTCCAAGGGGATGTTATCCATAAGAGAATGGTACCCCAAATAACCGTTTGCTTTCTGTGAATCTCAGAGGCAATCCAACAACTGAGAGACAGTAATATAAAATCACATTATGTCTCTATGGGTCATTTCAGATGTTTTTATAATGGAGAAATCATTTGATATTGTTAAAAGGTAAAATCTTGATAGAAAAGTAAAATTGGAAACTGTCTTGTTCAACCCACCTCTTCATTGGGCAGGTATTTCTACATGAAAGATTTAAGCCAATTAGGGATGTGCTCTAAATCCTTATGGGAATTTTCTCCTTTAAACTCTACTGATGTATCATTTGAATGCCCAATAATAACAAAAAAGACACTAAAACTTAGACCTAAGTGATTTTCAGCAATTAAAATAGCTCTGGTATTTTAAAAGCCAAATACATTGACATTTGCCAGATATAAATGCATTTTCCATTTACTCTGCCAGAAGAAGTTGGACTAGTAAAAGTCATTAGGGCACAAACTACAGTGCTTGCTGCAGGTTTTGCAAGGTGGGACCTTAGTCAGTTTCATCCTATAGAAGTGGTCTTAGGAAAGCATTTGTGTTCAGGAGCGCCGTGCTAATCCACTTTCTGTATGTTTGCCAGCCTGGTTGAAAGAAAGAATATAAAAAGGAAACAAAGATGGAAAACAGGAGGAATGAATCATATACTCATTAGACATCTTCACAGTTGCTGGTGACACTGACTGCACAGTGCAATCAGTGCTGAGTACCTCAGTATTTAAAAGAAAATGGGTATAAAACCATTAAAAAAACCACTCTGGTGTGGTTACCTCCTACTATGTTTTTGTTGTCTTTGAGTTAGCATATATATTCATAATACCTGTTATAGGTAAGAATGCAAATCCGCTTTTAACAGAAGACTGTTAGAAGTCCCCTTTCTTTGGCACATTAATATTTTGTGATGAAATTTTCCATGTGTTATTTCTGCCCTAGTGGGAACATTGTTGAAAGTTCACACAAATCTTGTAGCTTTTCATTTTCTCTGTGCTCCAGACCAACAGTTTGAAGGATAAAACCTTACAAGAAAAATGTCATGGTTAAAATAAATGACTTTCATTTTAGGGGAGTTTTAAGTTATTGATAGTTGTGGACAGAGAATATATATAGAAGTCCAAATGTTAGGAAATACATCCATAAATGTGCATCAAGAATCAGTGGTAGTTGTTGGAGTTGGCCATCATATTCCCTCTGCATGTGCACGTCCTGTAGTTTGTGTAAGAATAGTTGAAGGTCCTTTGGAAGCATCTGCTAGCTTTTGTTTCATGAAGAAGCTGGGAATGGGAATGGAATAAAATTCTTCATGGTTTGTTTTCAGGCAATTTAAAAAGAACTAGTCTAGATAAAGATCCTTACTCAGAGAAGATAGTACTTTGCTCTTCCAACTCCCATTGATATCAATGGGATCACTCCAAGATTAAGAAGCTACTCCATGTGAATAAGAGTATTAAAATCTGTCCCTTAGGATGCATTTCAAATTGCTGTCTCATGTATCCCGCAGTGGCTATATCTGTGCTAAAATGAAACACCCATGGTGGGCCCATATCAGCTTATTCAATGCCTTGGGGCTCAGAAGCAGGTCCGAAAATTATAGTGTAGATGTTTGGGCTTGATCCAAAGCATGGATTCTGACACCTTGCATGCAAGCAGGGAGAATTTCAGAGCCCAAAGTACACCGAAGACCATACATCTACTCTGGTTTTTATAGCCCCCCAGTTCTGTGAGCTCAAGTCAGCTGTCCTAAGCTCTGAAACTTGATGCCAAGTTTTTTTGTTGTGGTGTAGACTAACCCAATCTATATGATGCTTTAAAATTCTGGGAGAGGTGAATTTCTATATGCATGAGACTTTAATCTTTTCAAATTCTAAAGATGTATGCAGATAAAAATATGTATTTTCACAGGAAGCTCAGGTTGTCAACTCTATGCACAGAAGAACATCAAAGTGTTTTAATATACACAAATCTAGAGGAGGTGGTGCAGCTTTAACTGTGAAGTATGTAGGTGGCCAGATGAAGTTTGGATTCAGATGTTCAAGTCTCACTTAATGTACAAGCTAAATTTTCCACACAATCTGTAACTTCAGGTAAACTTTACTTGGACAGGCATCTGTAAAGGTAAAGTGAGTCCTGTTTTCAATAAGACTGGTAAAACCTTGTCACTCGCAAATGTTTTTTGTGGTCTGGTTTTCATTATAATAACTCAGTGCAGAACTAATTTAATGCTGTGCTACTATCAAAAAATGACAGCAGGAAGTAAACTTAAATGCCGAGAACAGACCATATGCAATTCACTTTTATTTTTTAATGTCTTCCATAAACACACACAGATTAAATTAGGAAAGCTGGTATAGGTTTTTCGGTTACATGTGGTGTTTAGTTAAATACTGAAGGATAAAAATGGAAACCAGGAAGCCCACAAGTTTCAATTTATTTTGTGGGCCACTGGGCATCAAAGACAAATTGGATCTTTAAGATTTTCTTTATGGATGAAAAGTTAGCCCTAAAGTCCTTGCTACAGAAGAAATGGCATGAAAGCCCTTCTAAGCAGAGATATTAGCAGCAAGTAGTTACACTGGAGTTTGTCAGTTAATTTAGCACATTTTTTAAAAAAAGATTAAATTACTTTTTTTTCCCCAAAAGTTGTATAGCGTATTATATTTCAGGCATAAATAAAAGCTACAGAGCTGTTTGCAACTTGATTCATTGTCACTTGATTCAGTGGAGTCACAGAGTGATCAAGTGAAAAGACCTAGAGCACTCTGGCATACATTAGAAACAGGAAGAGACTTCTTTAAACCTAAAGTCTACAGTGATGAAGTCTTTTATCTTTAATCTCAAGACCACAGGATAATGTTCTGGCCTCCTGTGACTTTCCTTGGGTAAAGCTTCCCAAGGAAGCTCAGGGGTAAAGGTTCAGGGGTTTTGGCTGCTAAAGGAAGGAGTCTATTTTTGCGCCTATTTATTCTGTATGGGTCTTGCTGTATTTATCCTGTATTGGGCCACTTAAGTATTATGGTAACACAATTATATTATCATGTAACCTAGTCATTTGAGCAGCCTGTGCCACATAATTAAGGACAATTGCTTAAAGTCTTCCTTTTAGTTTCATTAATAGAGACCTGTTTGTCTATTTTGCTTATAACCAGACTGCATTATTGTAGCTACTCTTTTGTGTTATGTGAAATGCTATGGTGTGAACTTTTAAGTCCACGTATGACTTCAGAAGCAGTCAACTTTTTAAAAAAAAGTTCATTCTGCATGTAGAGGCATTGCTAATTCCAGTTGTTTTCCCAAGCACTGGATCAATAATGCCACTAGAATTAGAATGAGCATTAAGCCTGTCCACTGCGAAGTCCATGCTTGTGCTTAAAAGCTCACATCTCAGCATTTACTGTACAGATCCATTGTGTCCATCCTATCAACCTATTTATTATTACATAAGAACGTAACATAAGAACGGCCGTACTGGGTCAGACCAAAGGTCCTTCTAGCCCAGTATCCTGTTTGCCGACAGTGGCCAGCACCAAGTGCCCCAGAGAGGGTGGACCAAAGACAATGATCAAGCGACTTGTCTCCTGCCATCCCTCTCTAGCCTCTGACAAACAGAGGCCAAGGACACCATTTTATCCCCTGGCTAATAGCCTTTAATGAACCTAACTTCCATGAAATTATCTAGCTTCTCTTTAAACTCTATTATAGTCCTAGCCTTCACATTATTATTATACTTGATTATTATTTCTTTTATTGTTAATGATTGTGCCTTTTAGACACACCCCTGATGCAGCACATAATACCAAGAGGAGCTCCAGCAAGGAACAGGGCTGGATTTACTCACCTATAGACACAACATCTTGAGTGCCTCTCCTGCCTATTGCTGACCTACATGTTTTCCAATTTAAAAAAATGAAACGTTTACTCACTTTTAACTTCACATGCCCCACAAAATACCAGTAGATACATGGCTAATTGAAAATCTGGTCATGGAAAAGAATTTCAGAGCATAGTTTCTCCAGGCCTCTCATCTTCCAGGTGGAGTGTGGTGAGATTCACATAGCTAACTCACTGTTTGATATTTAGGGAGCTGGAATCTGTCATTGCCCTTATTCAAGCCAGTGCTTCTGGAAGCAGGTATTTGATACATAGACCCTAATCTGTTCACATTTGCGTGGAACAAAGAGTTAGGCAGGTCCTACTGTCTACGCAGGGAAGGATGAACTATTTACTACCTCTTCTCCACTCCATATCTATCTAGGAATAATACCTAATTGAGCCCTAATTCTTTGGTGTCAGATTCTGCCACTCTCAATTATGCTGGAGGAGTTCTTTAATTCATGAGTTTTACTGAAGTCATTTGAACTACTTGCCACATAACGTGCAGTGTTCCCCGTAAGCTGTGCGCTTGTGTGGCTGCTCCGGAGAGATTCAGATGCTGCCCAGGTGTGTAGCACAGCGCCCACAGCTAGGTTTATATTTCTCCACTGGTGGACATCCACACATGCTTTGGCACGCACAAAAAAAATTTCTGCTCCTGAATGAAAAAATGCACACATGGACGGAGAAGATTAGAGGAAACATTGATAAGGTGCAGTAAGTATGATGGAATTTTTCTTTTAGCTACCATTGTGAACGCTTGCAGAGTTTTAACAAAGAGTATGCTTGGCACATACACAGAACCAAATTCATCTCCCATTTGATCATCTTGTACCCTTGACGTGCAGGGAGAAGTTCTCATAGATTCCATGGAGATGTTTGCTTAATAAATACTGGCATAATGTAGGTGACTTGAAGAGGAGCTGAGGACTGAACTGTGGTTACTTATTAGTTAGCAAGATGATGTTTGGATTGCGAGGGTACTATTATAGAGTATTCTGGGTTAACTAGGGTTGGTGAAAAATTGGCAGCTTTGCTCACCAGAAGTTTGCACAGGCTTTCCCATTGGTTTTAGTCTATATTAAGGTTCACCCAAGTTTTGCTTTCATTTTAAAGTTCAAATGAAAATCTGAAAGCAAATTTCAGTAAAAAATGCAGTGTCATGCTGAAGCAATTCCTCTAGGTCATGGTGGGGAACCTCAGGCCCAGGAGCTGGATGTGGCCCCCAGGCTCCACTCCCCGCGTTGGGGAGCCTGTGTCTACTGCAAGACTGGAGCACACAAAATCTGCTAGCCTGGCTCCTACTAGGCTCTGGTGTAGGAGGGGAATGTGGGGAGTGTCTTTCTCCTTCTCTGTCAGGGGCCAAGTTAGTGAGAGGTGGGTTTTTTTGTTTTGTTTTGGGGTTTTTTGGCTTCTCACTTGAGAGCAGCCCCTGACTGATTATCTGTGGGTCAGCAGCCCCAAACCCAAAAACGGTTCCCCACTCCTGCTCTAGGTTCAGTCAATATGAGGCGTAGGATTGCAAACCTGGGCTGGAATCTTGAACATAATTAGGAAAATCTTATATTTTGGAGTTTCCATATTAATACTTTGCTGTGCTCTTGGAGAGCAATATATTCAGTTTATAGATCAATATACAGTAGTCAGAATCTTTCCTGACCCATCTTCCTTTATTATTTAAAACTTATTACATTATTATTTTCTTATGCAATTTGTTTTCCCCTCTTGCAATGCACAGCTGAGATGCTGACATGCATATTGGGTTGATTTTATGATTATTATTCCATTGGGGGAAAAGGCATAAAGTGTTTTGAAATAAAAACTCACACAAAACATTAAATAGACTATGCAAAGAGATTTAGTAAGAAAAGTTGAGCCAGATTGAGAGCCTCTGACACTGCTCCTTTCATTCCTTTGCATCGGTGACCAGAATAATGCCCTGAGGCATGCTCGCACTCTTTCACACACATACAAAAAATGGTTTTTGATCCTTACATATATTTACTTACATCATTTATGTCCTATCTGTTTCAGTGACTCCCACAATACATCCAATATCTCTTCACATCTTGGGGACTGTCAGATAAATCCTAGAAAAACATATAATATATACCAAAATAAAATTATTTAAAAGAATGTTTCAATATTCAGAAGTGAGGGCTTTAAAATGGCAAAAATAGCTGTGACATAAAGATCCTGGGGTATCTAAAGAAACATTGAAGAGACTTGGACAAGATAAAAAGTCCTTTATTTTTAAAAAAGTACACCTCTTATAGATGCTAAACTGCAACTCACTATAAATAACTGAATAGTCCCTGAATAGTCCCTCTGAATTCAGTGTTAATATTCGTATGTTAGATAACATGCATGTTTGCAGGAAGAGGACAGGGATGTTAACTATTGTGTAATAGCTGGATTGTTAGTGGTTACAGGTTTACATGCTGGGGGAGGGGGTAGGCAGGAGCAGGTGCTCATCGGAAGCTGGCTTTAAGCAGTTCCCCACAAGCACTGGCTCCTACCAGCACCCGCCCCCCCCACTACCTCTGACAAGAGGCAGCTCCATGGGAACTGATATGCATGGAAAGCCAGCTTGAAAGCCACTTCTGGTGTTGACTTGCTCCTGCCTGTCCCCTCACCCCCTGTGCTGCTACCTCTTTTAAACCGACTCCCACCCATCCCCACTTGCTGCACTGCTGCCTCTGTGGGAGGTGGGGCAGGTCAGATAGCTCCATGTGGATCAGCTTCCACCTGCCCCTCCACACGTCTGCCTCAAATACAGAGGCAGCAGCGTCAGGGGGGAGCAGGCAGGTACCTCTGTGGGAACCCAGCAGTATGCGCAGGCAGTTGGCTGGAAAGCTGCATTCCCACGTTTAATGGCTCCTGCCTGCCCACCTCACCACCTTTGCTGCTGCCTCTCTATCAGAAGCAGCAGTGTGTGGGGAGGTGTGGAGGGAGGGACAAGCAGCTCCATGGGAGCCAGTGTTCATGGAGAGCCAGCTTTTATATAAACTGGCTCCTGCCTGCCCACCTCCTCTGTGCTGCTGCCTCTGCAGAAAACAGGCAACTTTGCAGGAGTCAGCATTTGTGGGGAACTGGCTTAAAAAGTCAGCTCCCCACAGCACCGGCACTTCCCTCCCCACCCTTCCTGCCTCCAATACAGAGGAAGGGGGGATGCATACAGTCATTAGGATTAACTGATAAGCCCATCGGTTAATCATGTAAATGACTACACACTAACATCCCTAGAAGAGGACCCTAATCTTGTATTCATGAGAAAGTTACATACATTTATTCTTCACGAATTATGCTGCTTGTTTATTTTCTGGATTTCTTAATAGTGCAAGGAGCTTTGTCAGTTGCACTTTGGTTTCTAGTCAATGTATTTGTTTGGTCCTAACTCCATACTGTATTGCCTGGATTTGCAAATTGTCAGGTGTACTGTATAGTGTTGTTTTTTGTTTTTGTTTTTGAGAGAGAGAGAGAGAGAGAACACATTCATAGAATTTAAGGAACGATCATGTAAACCTTTATAGTAGTGTTAAGTTTAAACACCGTATCTTTGGGAAACCTAGTATGGGCTAAATTTGACCTGATTGTGCTATTTTAGTGCCCCAATTCTTGTTTATAACTAAAATGCTGAGAAACTTTACCAGATCTAAAACACCTATTTTGTTCCAGTTGTATATTGTAGTTTTTATATACTTATCCCCCAAGATCTAGAATAAGAAAAGTATGATTGCTTAAGTTAGTTTATATGAAATACTTAAAATGGAACCCTCACATTGTGTGGCGGTGGTTTTTTTGTCTATAGCCAGTAGGACAAATTCCTTCATTTTGTGTATGGGCATGCTGCTAAATAACTAGCCCCAAATCCAAGAAGCATCTTTTAAAAAGAGGCAGTCTGATTCCCTAACTCAGCAGTTATTGGACCAAAATGCACATGAAAGTGCATTGTGGGACATCTTAGGCTTCAGGATGGGTTAAGTGACAATAGTACCTCTGTGTACATTAAAACATCTTAGGGGGTAGCCATGTTAGTCTGTAACTTTAAAAACAATGAGAAGTTCTTTGGCACCTTAGAGATTAACAAAAATATATATAGGATCATTGGTAAGACCCACTTAATCTGATGAGTTGGAGTGGCAATAAGAGAATCCAAGATTTATATACTAGTAAAAGAAGTACTTCTCAATTGTAGGACCCATGTTAATGAAGCTAATTAAGAGGATTGAATGTGTCCCATACATGGCTTTTGATGTGAAAAGGCGGATGCCAAAGGCAGGGAAAATTGGCTCTGTAGTGCTGTAACCAGTTAATGTCTTTATTCAAGCCCAGGGTAACAGTGTTAAATGTGTAGATGAATTCCAGTACATTAAAATTTACAATAGTGTTTTATTGTTAAGGCACATTAAGTAGTGCAACTGAAAATATAGATATGCAAAGACTTTGTTTGGTCTGGAGAAGGAACCACCTAAACATATGTGAAATGCTTACCTAAGACATGGATACAATCAATACAATTCAAAATTAAATTTAAAATGCATTTTTGGTATATGATTGTGCTTGTAACTTTGAAATGGCCTTCAGCTATCATTCATGCAAGTAAAGCTCTGTCACACAAACATTTATTGTAAGTAAACAGAATGAGTGTAAACACAATCAAAGCAGTTTCAGGTCCCAGCTGATGTTGAGTGAGCTGTTTTATGTTTGATGCTTTTAGGGAGTTCCCAAAGTATATGGGAAAACTTACTACCACCTGCTTTTACACCTTCTGCCAACCACAGATCAGTTAAATTGAATACATTCTTACAGAGATGAATAGCATTACTCTAGGGCAGAGGTGGGCAATAATTTCTGAAGGGAGGGGCAATTCACAAATTTCTGGAGGGGTCGTGGGCCACCCCAGAAGGGGTAGGTCTTGGGCAAAATGGGCAGTGCAAGGACACTTCCATGCTCCCCTGCTCACAAACCCATATTGGCCTGGGGGTGGGGAAGTGTGTGAAGTCTTTGCCCTTTGTCCCATTCCTGCCCTGCCAGGGGTGTGCAGTGTTTAGAGGAACTGCCGGCTGTTTTGAATAGCTGGTGGTTCCCTCTGGTGTCACGTACCCATGATGGGGAAAGGAAACTTTGCGCATTTCCCTGCCCCCAGGTCTTGAGCAGCATGGTGGCCATAGGCCAGATCAACTGGTTGGTGGGCTGAATCTGGCCCAAGGACTCTGTCTTGCCCACCTTTGCTCTAGAACAAAGGAGGTCTGAGTGCAAAGTAGGGAAAGGTAGGTAATTTAAAAGACAATGACATGAATAATGAAAACTCCTAGAAAATACAAATCATTATCCCAGAAAGGCAAGGAGGATATGTAAAAGATTCCTTTTATTTTGTCTGTTTGGTTCCTAAATGTCTTTTTCATATTTGCTTCCAAATGATCTGCTATCAGCAAGACATATTTTGAATTTGACAGAGCCATGCAATAACTGACTCTCTTTACCCTGATGCACTTTTTAACCAGACACATGAACCTGATTAAGTTTTTCTGTACTGAGTTTTGTTGTTTAATTGGCTAATAATGGACAATTCCGTGGAATTTCAATAGTGACTTTGATTGTCTGCCTGAGCAACTAATTGCTGATGGAGCTTCCTGAATGATGCCAGAGAAAACATTGTTTAAATCCCATTGAATTTTATATTAGGAGAATCTTATTGGGCAGCTCTGGAGAAAATCTTTGTTTTATGAGAACTTCATGATAGAATGAAACAATATAGCTGTTTCTCAGAACGAGTTCAGTTATCCGCAGTACAGTTATATAAGCCTGCAAGGTCAATGGAAAAATCCCAGAAGGGATCAATACTGTTTTACACATACAAATTTGCATAAGCATCCATCAGACGTCCAAAACAATCATTCACATATTAGTGAGCAAAAGGGAGTATGCCTGTATACGACTGGGATCGCTTAATCTCCTTAAAGTTAGGCATGTACTGATGTGCTTTGCTGAGTGAGAACCATAGTGCTCAGTGAGAGCACTCAAGAAGAACCAGAGTGCAGGACTGAGCTCATATTTCTCAACCCTTTGGGGTTTATCATTTTGGACCTTCTGTCCTGTAGTATTATGACAGAAAATCATTGTGCAGCAATTTCATCTCTATTTCAATAAGTTTTTGTATGTAGAAGTGCTTTGGCTTTTTATTTTGGTTGTTGATCTAGAAATATTCTCTCAAGCTTTTGTGAGGGTAAAGTTTAGAGGTGGAAGCAACAGGGGTGATGTTGTGGTTGGTGTCTGCTATAGACCACCGGATCAGGTGGATGAGGTAGATGAGGCTTTCTTCGGACAACTGAGAGAAGCTTCCAGATCACAGGCCCTGCTTCTCATGGGGGACTTTAATCACCCTGACATCTGTTGGGAGACCAATAGAGCAGGATGCAGACAATCCAGGATGTTTTTGGAGAATGTTGGCGATAACTTCTTGGTACAAGTGCTGAAGGAACCGACCAGGGACCATACACAGCTTGACCTGCTGCTCACAAACAAGGAGGAACTAGTAGGGGAAGCAGAGGGGGATGACAACCTGGGAAGCAGTGATCATGAGATGGTAGATTTCAGGATCCTGACCACAGGAAGAAAGGAGAGTAGCAAAATACACACTCTGGACTTCAGAAAAGCAGACTTTGACTCCCTCAGAGAACTGATGGGCAGGATTTCCTGGGATGCTTACATAAAGGAAAAAGGAGTCCAGGAGAGCTAGCAGTATTTTAAAGAAGCCTTATTGAAAGCACAGGAAGAAAACATCCCAATGTGTAACAAGAAAAGCAAATATGGTAGGCAGTCAGATTTGCTTACTGGGGAAATCCTTGGTGAGCTTAAACACGAAAAGGAAGCTTACAAGAAGTCGAAACTTGGACAGATGTCTAGGGAGGAGTATAAATATATTGCTCGAGAATGCAAAGGAGTTATCAGGAAGGCAAAAGTGCAATTGGAATTGCAGCTAGCAAGGGATGTGAAGGGTAACAAGAAAGGTTTCTACAGGCCTGTTAGCAAGAAGAGGGTGATCAGAGAGGGTGTGGGGCCCTTACTGGATGAAGGACGTAACCTAGTGACAGATGACGTGGGAAAAGCTGAAATATTCAGTGCTTTCTTTGTCTCTGTCTTCACGGTCAAGGTCAGCTCCCAAACAAATGCACTAGACAATGCAGTACGGGAGGGAGTTGGACAACTCTTGATGGGGAAAGAACAATTAGGAACTATTTAGAAAAGCTAGACATACACAAATCCATGGGTCTGGATTTAATGCATCCGAGGGGATTGGCAAATGTCATTGCAGAGCCTTTGGCCATTATCTTTGAAAACTCGTGGAGATTGGGAGAGATCCCGGATGATTGGAAAAAGGCAAATGTAGCACCCAGCCTTCAAAAAGGGGAGAAGGACAATTCAGGGAACTACAGAACAGTCAGCCTTACCTCAGTCCCTGGAAAAATCATGGAGGGGATCCTCAAGGAATCCATTTTGAGGCACTTGGAGGGGAAAGTGATCATGAATAGACAACATGGATTCATGAAGTGCAAGTCATGCCTGACCAATCTGATTAGCTTCTATGATGAGGTAACTGGCTCTGTGGAAAGTGGATGTGATATACCTTGACTTCAGAAAAGCTTTTTATACAGTCTCCTACAATATTCTTGCCAGCAAGTTAAGGGATTATGGATTGGATAAATGGACTGTAAAATGGATGGAAAGCTGGCTAGACTGGTGGGCCCAATGGGTAGTGATCAACTGCTCGATGTCAGGGTTAGCAGTCGGTTTCTAGTGGAGTGCCCCAAGGATCAGTTCTAGGGCCGGGTTTGTTCAACAATTTTATTAATGACCTAGATAAGGAGATGGATTGCACCCTCAGCAAGTTTGCGGATGACACTAAGCTTTGGGAGAGGTAGATACACTGGAAGGCAGGGATAGGGTCCAGAGTGACCTAGACGGATTAGAGGATTGGGCCAAAAGAAATCTTATGAGGTTCAACAAAGACAAGTGTAGAGTCCTGCACTTGGGATGGAAAAATCCCAAGCATTGTTACAGGCTGGGGACCGAATGGCTAAGTAGCAATTCATCAGAAAAAGACCTGGGGATTACAGTGGATGAGAAGCTGGATATGAATCAACAGTGTGCCCTTGTTGCCAAGAAGGCTAATGGCATATTAGCTTGCATTAGGAAGAGCATTGCCAGCAGATCTAGAGAGTGATTATTCCCCTTTATTTGCCTCTGGTGAGGCCACACTGGAGTATTGTGTCCATCTCTGGCCTCTCTCCCCCACCCCCACTATAGAAAGGATGTGGACGCATTGGAGAGGGTCCAGCGGAGGGCGACCAAAATGATTAGGGGGCTGGCGTGCATGACCTATGAGGAGAGACTGAGGGATTTGGGTTTGTTTAGTCTGCAGAAGAGAAGAGTGAGGGGGGATTTGATAGCAGCCTTCAATTTCCTGAAGGGAGGTTCCAAAGAGGATCGAGAGAGGCTGTTCACAGTAGTGACGGATGGCAGAACAGAGAGAAATGTTCTCATGTTACAGTGGGAGATGTCTATGTTGGACATTAGGAAAAACTATTTCCCTAGGAGGGTGGTGAATTACTGGGATGGGTTACCTAGGGAGGTGGTGGAATCTCCATCCCTGGAGGTTTTTAAATCTTGGCTTGCCAGGGCCCTGGCTGGGTTGATTTACTTGGGATTGGTCCTGCCTTGGGCAGTGGGCTGGACTTGATGACCTTTTGAGGTCTCTTCCAGCTCTGTCATTCTATGATTCTAAGGTCAAATCATTCTGTATTTCTGTAATTTGGCAGTTACAAAGGGATCTGTAGAACAGAAGCAATAATCTGGGGCAGGGATAGCAAGCTCCTGTTTTTACATAACTAAACTAGCCATTGTTACCAATTCTCGAGAATTCATCATGAGCTTTTCAGTGTATAGTGTCTTTTGTTGGATTACGAGAGCTCACAGTACAATACGGTAGCTAAGAGAGTAAATGTGGTCCTGGGTTGTACAAGGAGAAGCAAATCAATGAAGACTAGGGAGATGGCATTACTATTGTATAAAGCACTAGTGAGATGTTTACTGGAATATTGTGTCCAAATCTGGTGTCAGCCGTTGCTGAGAAATTGGAATGGGTTCTGTAAAGAGCTACAAGAATTATCAAGGTCTGCAAAACATGCCTCACAGCATGAGACTAAAGAAACTCAATCTTTCCTTGGTTAACCAAGAGACGGTTGAGAAGTCTTGATCATAGTCTAAAAGAAGAAGATTTTGCTAGCGTAAAGCTTTTGTGATCCAGTGGCTGGAGCTGAAATTAGGTACCGTCAAACTACAAGAAAGAGTATTTTTTTACAGAGACAATAATTGACCATTGGAACAATTTACCTAAGGTTGTAGTGGATTTTCAATCATTAAGTCACTAAGCCACGATTAGACGTCTTTCTAAAAGGATAGTCTACTTCACCCTGCAATTATAGGCTTAATGTAGCAGCTACTTTGTGAAATTGCCTGGCCTGTGTTATGCAAGAGGTTAGAGTAGATTATCACACCAGACCTTTCTGTCTCTAAAAATATGACTCAGCTTCCATTTAAAATAAACAAGTTTTCAGCCTTCATGGTTACAGAAAAATGCTTGGAAGTGTGAACTCTAAATGCTGGAACCCAAAACTGATTTTATTTGAATCTTTTGACTTTTTAAAAGAAAATGTCATGAATTTTAAGTTTTTGTGGTTGGTAATGTTTCTCATCACTGCTATAAAATTCTGCATAGCTGCCATTTCATTTTGTATCAAATGACTAATATATAATGCCACAGGCAAGAAATGGTTCTTGCTAACATTGGTGAGTCTTGCTTAGTCAGTTTCCAGAAGCTTATCTTGATAAATTTGCAGAAGTTAAATTTTGGTCATGATAGGAAGAAAAATAAAGTTATGATAATTTATCTTACTATACAAAGGCCCAATTCTCCACTCCTTGTTCTAGTAAAAAGTGTCATTGAAATCACAGTTGCCTTAGTCAAGCGGGGCTAAAAGCTGCAGGGTTGGGTCTCTGTGGAATTGGAGTTATTCTGTTCTACTAACCTGCTCTTAAATATCTCCAGTGATGGAAATTCCACAACCTCCATAGGCAATTTGAGTGCTTAACCACGTTGACAGTAAGAAAATTTTTCCTAATGTGCAACTTAAATCTCCCTTGCTGCAATTTAGGTCCATTGCTTCTTGTCCTACCATCAAATGTTAAGGAGAACAATTTTTCTGCTTCCTTCCTGAAATAATCTTTTAGGTACTTGAATCTGTCACCATGTCCTTTTTTTTTCTTTCTTCAGACTAAACAAACCCTTATAGGTCATGTTTTCTAGAACTTTTATCAATTCTATTGAACTTCTCTGGACTTTTTCCAATTTGTCCATATCTTTCCTGAAATATGGCACTCATAAATACACTCTAGTTAATAGCTAATCAGTGTGGTGTACAACACAAATACGTCTCGTGTCTTCCTTCTAAAGTGCCTGCAATACAACCCAGAATGATGCTTGCTTGTTTTTGCAACAGTGTCACTTTTGAGTGATATTTTGCTTGTGGTACATTGTGATCCCTATTCCACTTTCTGCAGTACTTCTCCCTAGACCATTATTTCCCTCCAAAGGGGACTGGTGGTGACAAATGAGGACCCAATGCACAAACAAGTATTACCATGAAGTTCTTTAAATCCTTCCAGAAGGTCTTCAAGCAATACAAATAGGTCTTCTTTGCTTAACGTTCCATCTCCTGTCCTTTTTAGGTTGTTTTCCCCACCATAGATGAAAAATTGGATCAATTATATAAAAAGGTGTATTTTTGGCAGAATAACTGATCATTAGTCCAAGGAGAATTATTCTCTGTCTATTCAATGAGCTTTGGGAGTTGTCATATGACCTACATGGTCCATTTTTCTTATATTTTCAGTAATGTTTTCCAATATTAGACTGATACTGATTTAGGCTAATACAAAAAAAAAAAATAATAAAAACAACCCTCTGAAAAATAATCACAACCTTGAATTTATTCTGTTCTGAAAGTAAGAAAAAGCAGTGATTCCTGAGAGCCTGTGAAAGTAAAATAAGAACATGAGAGCATCCTTACTGCATCAGACCAAAGATCCATTTAGCCCAGTATCTTGTATTCTGACAGTGGCCAATGCCAGATGCCCCAGTGTTGTCGGCAAGAGTAAGTCTCAGGTCCTACACTAGGTTCTCAGAGTACAAAGGATGATACACAGGTATTTGTCAAACACATGTAGTTTATTTCCTGACAGCTAACAGCTGCACCCCTTAACTAGAAGGGCAACATAACAAAGAAGCGACATATCTTATGTCCCTTCCTGCTAGCCGGGGATCCCGAGTCAGCTGCAGCCGAAGTGAGAGGTTGTCTCAGCTTCCAAGGCGCTGGTACCCAAAGCCCATCGGTTAGGTCCAAATTGCTTTTTCTTTGGTGCAGTGTTAAATACAGTTCTCTTGCCTTGTTTTGCAGTTTGGAAATTTCCAGGGGTTACTCATTATATGATGATGTAGGCTTAGCTGTTAGTTATCGATCTGGTTCTGATCTAGTTCTACTTGTTCTTTGGCATTGTTTATGTGATCAGTACATTAGGGTAAACAGAATTGTTTATGAGTTCTTGCCCTTTACCATTATCTTGTACTTGTTCTTGCTATACTGGCAACAATGCTTATCTTTAATGGTGTCTGTTCCCAAAGACTTGGTTCTGGATCATCAGATATAGGGGGAAGGGAAAGGGGGGAAAGAATGCAGGTCTCACCACCCCTAAACTGGCATGTACAAAGTTCTTCCACAATTAATGCCTATATCAAGAGGGAATGAACAGAACAAGTAATCATCAAGTGACTGTAATCATCAAGTGATGGACCCTGTTCTCCATTTCCAGCTTCAGGCAAAAAGAGGCTGGGGAAAACCATCCCTCTCCATCCTGACTATTGATGAATCTATGTAATTGGTGAGATGATTGTACAAAATAGCTGTTATGTTGTTTTTCTCCTCTATAAATTAATTAAAAACCTAAGTAGATCTTCATTCAATTTTTTCTCCTGAAACAGTAGATGAGGATGGTGACAAATCCTTATCTAGTGCAGACATAATATTAGGGAAGTGTGGGAAAACTTGTGTTGCCAATGCAAGTTCTTTACTTGTTCTGAGCACTATTAATTTAGCTCAGTGGTTTGAGCATTGGCCTGCTAAACCCAGGGTTGTGAGTTCACTCCTTGAGGAGGCCATTTAGGGATCTGGGGCAAAATCTGTTAGGGATGGTATTTGGCCTTGCTGTAAAAGCAGGGGACTGGACTCAATGAACCTATCAAGGTCCTTTCCAGTTCTAGGAGGTAAGCATCTCCATTCATTTTTTAAAAATACAATTGTTATTGTATTGTATTATATTGGAAAAGGTACATTACTTACCACTGCAGACCATTTCCATAGCAGTTGTGGAAATATGGGGGAGGTTCTCTGTCTCATTGTTCAAGGACTAAGTGTCATTACGGTTGAGCACTGTGTAGGCCATCCATGTCTGTAAATAGGTTCCTTGAGTATACCAGACAGGATATAGTGTCACTGTTATATGTCTTAGTTAGGGATGATTCTTTGTGAAGAGTAAGTATGTAATGCATTGTGAGATTCATATTTAAGGCACCACCTGTATTAGCTATCAAAGCATAATTTTGTATACTTCTTGGACCAACTATACTATAGCACCTACTAACTGGTTATATTTTCAGGATGGAAACTGGTTTAGTCTCCGGAAGTAAAGTGAAGTTCTAGGAATGGAATGTTTCTTTAATGTTGTAACTGGCTTTTCCTCACTATGGAGTGCTGTCTTCTATAATATGTAGTTTACTGGTGTGGAGTAAGAGGTTTAAGGTACAATAAGTAAGGGTGCCATTTTGAGAGGTGTGGGGGGGGAGGGGACGCAGCAGCCATGTGCTCCCGGACACAGTTTGCTTTTCATCCTGTTCCCTGGATGCTAAGGGAGTGAGGGGGAAAGTATTTGCATTCCGTGCATGCCTCTCACACCTGGCTGGTGAAAGGAGCTCATCAGCCAGGTATAAGAGGCATGCACAGAATGCAAGTACTTTCCCCTCTCTCCCTGATAGTACAGGGAACAGGATGAAAAGCAAGCCATGTCCCAGAGTGTACATCTGCTGCCCCCGCACCCTTCCAAAATGGCGCTCTTGAGAATAAGAAGTATACAAAAATGAGAACATGTAGACTGACACGGAGACGACTGCAGGCCTTTATTGAAGTTATGGATATCTTTATCAGTTCTGTTCTGAAAAACTACCATAAAAACAGTGTTTCAAGGGTCTATATTTTTCTCACAATTCCCTGATCAAAAGTATTTATATTGACCAGTGCATAATATTTTCAACATTAAAAGGCAACCCTGAACATGTAACTGAATGCAACTGAAGAGACAAATGTTATTCTTTCTAGCTCTAGCGCTAACAGTGAAAGGTACACAATTAATAAATGAGGTAAAGGTGCCAATGAAGAACAGATTTCTGTATAACTCTATGTAATTATTTTGAAGGTTGAACTTAATATTTTGTTGCTTTACGAACCATGGTAAACTTTCTAGTATAGTCTTTCATAGCTGTGTGAGCTCAACACAGTGCAAACAGAATTAAAATCAGGAAATAAAATATTTTGTCATCAAAGCTGACTCTATAGTTGTTTTCAAAGTTGTTCTCTTCCTAGATCTGTTAGCTCAGAAGGAATGTATGCTCTGACCTACTTGTTGTGGAGAACCATATGTTGTAGTAGCAGTAAACAATGAATTTCTTAACAAGCAACAGCAAATCTTAGGCCTGTGTGACTGAATTGGCATGGAACTGATGCCCCCTGAGCCAAAAGAGTGGGCAGCCAACTCAGCTCAGTACACATCAAGGCTTGCCCACATTTGAAAGTTATCGGTACAGGAAGTGGGGTCTGTGGAGAGGATGACTGACACAGCCAAACACATGAGAAGGCCCATCTCCATTCCCATTTTGAGGGTAGGAGTGTGTGTGAGAGAGAGAGAATAGAGAAAGCATGTGTGTAGGAGGTGATGGTATGAACCAGGCAGGAGAAAAGGGAAATGAATGGAAATAATGAAGAAAATGATACTTGACCACTAGAAAGGGAAATATCTTGTGTTGCTCTGTGGCAATTTTAGTTGAGTTAGCAGAATTATTGGCCTTTAAGGAATCTCTGTCCCAGAGACTGGCTAAAGGACAGTCTTGATGAAAAGAAGATGGAGGGAGGGAAATATGATATAAAGCCAGAGGGTAGAATACCATGAGTACTTCAGTGAGCAGAAAAATAAAGACTTGCATAATGTCTTCAGTCTCTTTTGCTTGCTCTTCTCCCTTCCAGTCCCCCACTCCTTAAAAGCAAAAAGGCCAACCAATCATCAGAGAATTGGCCAGCCATTGATGGTAATTTCCAAGTGTCTTAAAAGTTTCTTAAAGGATCTATAAATTATGTTGTAGACTAAGGATTTTAAACCCAAGAAAAACAAGGAATATTCATCTTTAGCACAGCAACTGCTGAGAATGTTATAAACCATTCCTGATTGCTAAAAAAAAACAAAAAAACCCTGTTGAGATTAAATTCAACACTCTTAATTCCTGACATTAATATATTACGGGAAAATGAAGACTAAAACCTGTTTATATTTTTGAAGCTTTATTTTTATACAAAGAATTCAGAGAAAAGTAGGAAAACGTCCCATGTTTGGAAATTATGTCCTTCTAATAGGTAATTATTTTCATGAGTTGTAAAGTAACTGTAGAAAACCTGCTATGTAGTTAAACATGCTCAGTATCGTTGACATAAAAGCTCTGCCAAAAATGTTAGCGTAAAACAGGAATGCTTCAGCCTTCAATTCAACAGGGATTTTAAAGCAATAAAAATATGAAACAGTGAGGCTAAAATAGTCCTATGGGACTATTAGTGCTCATTGAAAGGACAGAATATAAATGGATATGGCAAGCCATATGGACAAAGACCATTAGAACTTCACCCAGTAATGTGCCATAGAATTACATTTCTAGTACAAAATGTTTTCCTTAAGATGGTTGGATGTTTCACCCTTGCTTAGATGGGCATGTATTTTTTCCTGTGAAGCTCACAAATGTAAAGATATTCACATATTTTAAACATGTAGCTTTGTAAGTGGTTTGACAGCCATGGAGATTGAAGTCTCCTATTTTGCCACAGAAGGGACATAGAAAAAGAGAGAGATTATTGTGGAATTAAAGGCATGGGAAGTAAGAGAACAGGAGCGCTGCAACACCTCCCAGATTTTGTGCCCTGTGCTGGGGTCCTAACTGCTAGCCTTCACTCTGTCACCCCATTGCTGCCAGGAATCCCGGCTTCCAGCCCCACTGCTTCTGGAAGCCCCGGCCACTGGCCCCATGGTCATGGCCACCAGGGACTCTGCAGCAGGCTTAGGGGCCCCGTGAGTCAGTCCCCTGCTTGGGGCACCTCACCCTCTCCAGCTGTGGCCCCAGCCTGGAGTGGTGAGGGGCATGTATGGGGTAAGGTGGAGGAGGACACAGCTCAGCACCCCCACCCTAAAAATTATTCCATCTCTGCTGCTGCCCATTGATACTAACCTGATGATACTAAACTGCTTAAGATAGTTAAGACCAAAGCAGACTGTGAAGAACTTCAAAAAGATCTCACCAAACTAAGTCACTGGGCAACAAAATGGCAAATGAAATTTAATGTGGAGAAGTGTAAAGTAATTCACATTGGGGAAAAAATAACCCCAACTATACATTCAATATGATGGGGACTAATTTAGCTACAACTAATCAGGAAAGAGATCTTGGAGTCATTGTGGATAGTTCTCTGAAGACGTCCATGCTGTGTGCAGCAGCAGTCAAAAAAGCAAAAAGGATATTAGTAAGCATTAAAGAAGGGATAGAGAATAAGATGGAGAATATCTTATTGCCCTTATATAAATCCACAGTATGCCCACACCTTGAATACTGCGTACAGATGTGGTCTCCTCATCTCAAAAAAGATATACTGGCATTAGAAAATGTTCCGAAAAGGGCAACTTTGCTTAGGAGTTTGGAGTGGGTCCCATATAAAGAAAGATTAAAGAGACAAGGAATTTTCATTTTAGAAAAGAGGAGACTAGGAGGGGGGATATGATAGAGGTATATAAAATCATGAGTGGTGTGGAGAAGTCAATAAGGAAAAGTTACTTGTTCCCATAATATAAGAACTAGGGGCCACCAAATGAAATGAATAGGCAGCAGGTTTAAAACAAATAAAAGGAAGTTCTTCACACAGCACACAGTCAACCTGTGGAACTCCTTGCCTGAGGAGGTTGTGAAGCCTAGGATAATAACAGGGTTTAAAAAAAAAGAGCTAGATAAATTCATGGAGATTAAGTCCATTAATGGGTATTAGCCAGGATGGGTAAGGAATGGTGTCCCTAGCCTCTGTTTGTCAGAGGGTGGAGATGGATGGCAGGAAAGAGATTGCTTGATCAGTACCTGTATGGTTCACTCCCTCTAGGGCACCTGGCATGGCCACTGTCAGTAGACAGGATACTCGGCTGGATGGACCTCTGGTCTGACCCAGTATGGCCATTCTTATGTCCTTATATTCATCTTTACTTATAGTCATTGATGGACCTAACCTTTATAAATGTGTTTTATTCTTTGCTCTGTTATAGTTCTGGCCTTCACAACATTCTCTGTCAAAGGGTTCCATGGATTGTTTGTGTGTTATATGAGGAAATACTTCCTGTCGTTTCTTGTAAACTTGCTTCCTATTAATTTCATTTGGTGAGGCATAGTATATAACACTTATTTATTCTCCCCACACAAGTCATGATTTTATACATTGTTGATGCCCTTCTCTATACCTTTTCCAATTCCACTATTTTTTTTAGGTGGGGGAGGGAGTGAGAACCAGATCTGCACACAGTATGCAAGATGTGGGTGTAGCATAGGTTTATATAGAGTTATGATATTTTCTGTCCTATTCTTTATCCTGTTCCTAATAATTCCCAGCATTGTCAACTTTTTTGATTGCCTTTGCACAGTGAGTGGATGTTCAAAGAACTAGCCACAATGGCTCCCAGATCTCTCTTGAGAGGTAACAGCTAATTCAGACCCTATCATTTTATATTAATAGCTGGGATTATGCATTCCAAAGGGCAGTGCTTCTGTGATTGTCAAGCTGTACTTGTATCAGCATGCAACTGTGTCCAGATTTACTAACTTAAGAGAGGGAGGATAAATGGGCCTGTTTTGGGATGTTTATCTCATGGCCTGGTATTTGGGTGAGCATCAGATATTACATCTTCTTGTGCAGAGGCTGTTCTCAAAGTAGGACAAACTCCACCAGAAATGTTACCTGTTTAAATCATGAGTGAGATACTTTGGACCCAGGGGCTGAATCCGGCCCCCTGCTTAATAGCACCAAGCCCACAGCAAATGTGTACAGGAAAGGCTGAAAGCCCCGAGCCTTCTTTTTCCCTTGCTGGGCTGGAGATGTGCCAACCAGCAGGGGTGATCAGGGAAGCTTTATATGCTATGCTTTCCTACAGAAACCATAGTCAGAAACCATGGCCAGAAACCATAGTCAGTGGGAGCTATGGAGGCAGCGCCTGTAGGTGAGGGCAGCTTGGACACCATGCACCACCATGGGCCACATGGACATGCCAGCTATGGCATAGGGACAGATCATGCTGTTAACCTGCCTTAGTTCTGCAGCTCCACCGACTGGGAACTGCCCAAAGTTAATGTCCCACATCCCTTCCCATCTTCCTGCACCAGCCCTGATCATCCTCCCACACCTTAACTCCCTCCCAGAGTCCCCTCCTGCGCTCCAACCCCCTCATGACCTGCTCAAATCCAGAGCCCAAGACCTTTATTCCCAACCTTCTGGTGCAGCTCTGATCCTCCTCCCACATTCAAACACCCTCCCAGAGCCAACACTCCTGCATGTCAGCCTCCTGACCCAGGTTGGAACGGTCTTCCACACTCTAACTTCCTCCCAGAGTCTGCACCCCTGGTCCTGCTCACACCCTGCTCCTGTCCTGCACCCTCAGCCACATCCCAACCCCCTGCCCATTCCTGCACTCCATATCCCTTGGCTCAACACTGCAAGCCCCTCCTACATCCCATCCATAGTTCCCAGTAAGATGCATGCCTGCACGGCTGCACACAAAATAAGCTAAGCTAACACAAAATAAGCTCTGCAAAGCTGCGCAGCGGCACTCACCTTCCTTCTGGAAGGCGAGTGGTGTGGCAGGCAGCTGCTCTGGGCTTGGGCCAGCTGAGATGGCATGGTGGAAGGGCTATGGGGGGGGGGTTGAGGCTGCATGATGGGGGGCTGGGACCTGCTGTGTGGCGGGGGTTCGGGACCTACTCGGGGCGAAAACTGTCTCTGGGGAAGGGCTGCTTGGGGGCCAGTGACCTGCTTGGGAGGCCAGGGGCTTGGAGCCAGTCGGGGGCCTTTTAGGGGGTCAGGGGCCTCAGGGTGGGGGGCTGGGGCCACAGGGTTAGGGGCTGGGGTTTGTGTGGCAGCCAGGGCCACTCCAGTGGCCAGGGCCAGCTCCAGCTCTTCCCCAGGGCTGGAGCTGTGTTCAGGGCCACAAAGTGGCTTCCTGACTGCTGCCTAGGCTGACAGCATGGCCCAAAGCTGGAGCCAGGCAGTGGTGCAGCTGCTCCTGGGGCTGGGGCCCCTTTCACCTCTCTTCCCCCCTCCAGTACCTCTCTTTTGCCCCTCAGAGATCCCTGCCCCCAAGCCTCTGTCCCCCCCCCGCTCCCCACATGCCACTGCCCCACCCTCAGCACCTCACTCCCTGCAAACCTTGGGCACTGGTAGCAGCTTCCCTCTGCCCCAGGTGGGTACTCACAGCAGCCCAGGGAGCAGCATGTCTTATCACCTCCCCATGAGGATGGGGCGCTCTACCTGGGAGAGTCTCTTTGGCGCAGAGCCATTGGTGGGTGCCACACATTCAAGCAAGTGCATGTCACTTCAATCTTGGTGCACAAGACAAAACTCACTTTACTCATGGATGGAAAATCTTAGGAAAACATTGATCCCAACCCTTTATACTTAGCTCCACTCCAGAGCCCATACCCACAGTCAGAACCGTCACCCTCTCTGGCACCCCAACCTCTTTCTCCACTCTCTATACTGCAATGGGACCTCAACCTTGTACTATTGGTACTTACCAGACCACCATTTGAACCATTGGCCACATGCTTTATTACCCATCTTTCCATCAAGGTAGCTTTTTCAGTTGCCATCACCTCAGCCAGAAGGGGGAGAGAGTTGAGAACATTTGTGGCTGACAAAAAGGGTTCCCTTTGTCGTCACCTACTGTCCCCAAAATAATTTGAGCTTTGAATAAGCAAATGATCCACTTAATAGCATTTCCCCCAAAGCTTCATGTATTCAATAAGTAGAAGAGACTTTAATTCCCAAGTCAGATGAGCCCCTAATATCCTACCTGCTTAGAAAATCACAAAGGTTATTTGTTGCTATAGCATTCTGCACTTAAAAATTCTGTGCCAATTTTTAAAAATTCTGCACATTTTATTTGTCAGAACAATAGTAATACATAACCACTTGAGTTTGAGTTATTTTGGAATGTATTTAAAAATGCCCATGAACAAGTATGTCTGTAACCATACAGGCAGGCACAATTTTCCCCAGGAGTACAGAGAAACCTGCATGATAACCCACTTCCTGTTTCTCTTCTCCTTCCCCTCTTCCCCAAGTCCAGCTGCAGGCCAGACACTCTCAATCCCTCTTCACCGTTGAAGAGCCAGTAAAACCCCATTTCTCTACCTTGCAGAAGCAGTAAGAACATATTAATGTTAAATAATATAAATGTCAAAGACTGTGGTGATGGCAACCATAAAAGAATCTACATAAAGTGTTCTACCAAAGTTTCTAGACATAAAGCATCTAATTCTGTTGGTGAGGGAGGTGGTATTTCAGTCTCCATGCCTCATTTTGCCTGGGCCCTTTTTTTTTGGGGGGGGGGAGATGGGGAGGAGGGAGATGGTATACTATAATCCACTTACTACAGGAAGGGTGTGTGCAAATGTTATCTCTATTTCTCCCTTATCATAAATAGGAGGTTTGTTATAAAAAAATACAAATAAACTTGTATCCAGCTGAAATTCTGTCTGGTTTAAAAGAGACCATGCTCTGTCCTTGAACTCTGTACAGCATGCACAAATACCTAATGTCTGAATAATATGTCATAAGTAAACACATCACTAAAACAGAGAAGTGGATTGACATTGTCAAATTATTATCATAGAAAGCATCTATCAACCAGAAAATGGTAATGGCTTTGACATTTCTGACTTGTGGGTGATTTCAATCAGTAATCTAAAGGAGGATTTTGAGCCACAACTTTAATCATTCAATACATGAAGTAGCCAAAACATTTTAAGAGTGCTTTCCTCTGTGGTTGGTATCATGCAGAGTAAAGCAGTCATGAAGGGGTTAACTGTATTGCTCAGAGTGATGGTTTGGAGCTTATAGAGTCAAGCTCCAACCTTCTCTTGTTTTGTTTATGTAGTTGGTATTTTCCCCACCTCTGCTTGTTAGGTTGTTCAATAAATCAACACGTTCTCAGACTGCAATACTAAAAGTAAAGGGTGTACTACGTGATGTTTTTGAACAATAGTTTTATGGAGCTCTCTATAGAAAACAGTAAGCCTGAGCCAAGAACGTCTTGGTATCTTTCTGCAGTCTCTATGGAAAAGCTTTCATGCTTGTAGCTTTTAAAAAAATAGTTTACTGTTCATGCAAATAAAATTGATCTGAAGGTGAAGACAACTTCTGTATTTAGTATTCATTCTCATGACCTATTCCCTGCTGCCATGCTGCCAATTTTGCAGATCTATTAGTGTGATTATAGTCAGAGAAATATTTCAATGTCAAATAACAGTATCTAGTGACATCTTGATATCTCTTCTTTAGTTTTCTCTGGTTTTGACCCTATTTACATGAAAATAAGATAATTTTAAAAACTAAAGGTATCACACAGCATTAAGAACTGAAATCTTCAGGTTTCTGTATTCACTGTAACTACATTGAATTACGGGCCCTAGCAAAGACAACTTCTTCACACTTCCATGTCAATGTATGTCAATTTCACATTGAAGGGAGGAGAGAGGATAATTCCTGTGGTCTACTGCTTTGAAAACTACTGATGAAAGAATATGTATTATTTACCCTACAGAGCCAGCAGTAGACAGAAATTAATGTATTAAATACGGTTGAAGTAACTTAAATACATTAACCTTAAGTGAAATAAACCTGCAATAAGTTTATTTTCATACTCAATTTGCAACATACTGCCTTTTATGAATTTGTGCTTTCCCTTTCAGCAGGTTTGGAGGATCTTTAGGTAAGCTGTATTCATTTTTTTTTTAAACACAGCGTAGTTTCTGGAATGCACATTCTATCTTATTTCCAGTGCCCTCACATTTTGGTTGTCTCCTGTGAATTCTCCCCCCTCTCCCCTCGCCTATTGTGCCATCTGAGATCCCATGTTAACCAAATTCTATTCACTCTCCCTCCCATAGTTTGATTCTTTTTCTTTTGCCATGGCAAAAGAAAGTCCTTGACACTAACAAGTCCTTAATATTTTATTCTAGCTATTTGGTCTCCATATCTGAATGTGTATCCTTGTCTAGCATGCTTCCTTTCTTGCTTTGAGTCTTTTCTGTTTAGGGAGGAGGGCTAGGTATCAGGCACACCCAATGATATGTTCGCTATCCAAAAATATTGTTTCCCCGATTTTCTTTCAGGACCCTGCCAAAATCTTATGCTGCCATCTGTTAGTTTTAAACATCAGAAAGCAGTGATATCTTCTTTCCAACTTTCCTGTATTGTTCTGGGTTGAGGAATTAAAATGGTCATGGCATCTTCTGCAGACAGGGCATGGGGTGGTAGTGTTAAAAGAGACTCTTAATCTAAATAATCAGCTCTAGCAAGAGCTTGTAGGCACTCCTAAGTTAATCACAAATTAGTTAAGAATGCTTGTGTATATATGTGTGTATTATAAAGGTATATAATTGTCTGGAAACCTGTTAATGTTTGGATGATTACTCTTCGGTGGATCAAGCCAGCCAGCAAAGGGAAGCCAGAAATTTTGTTTCTGTACCAAGGCAATTTGCTTATTCTGAAACAAACAAACAAACACAAAAAAGACTTGAAATCACTCCAACTTACTTTTCTTTCCATATTTTAAGTATTTTATAGCGGAGTGAATACTTTTCCAAGGAACTTTTTCTGGTTGCTTTTGGCAAAGTTGTACCAATGTTTCCACTTTAACTTGTTTTGTTATACTTAATTTGTTATACTTTTTTTGTTATACTTTTTGTTATACTTAATTCTTCTGTTTTTTAAAATTTTATTTTTGGTATTACAGTTCCATCCAGCTGAGCTCCATTATCCTTTATTTCGCACCCTACTTGTTCCCAACTTCACATAGTATGTGTTTGCCTTCATACTATTTTCTGGAAATTGCTGACCTTTCAGTAAGTGAAATCAACCAAGCCAGGGTTTGCTCTCCTGAACTGTAAAGAATGTCAGCACCTGTCTAAACAGTATGCTGAGACAGAATATAGCAGAAAATTTTAGAAACAGGTTAATGTTGGTTCTTTGTTTAGAAGGAGTCATATCTTTCTCTCATGTAGACCTCCTTGGCTCTCAATTTCATGTGTTTCAACATTCTCATGGTTGTGTCCTTTTCCAAATGAGCCGTCACATTCTCTTGTGCTGACTTCCAGTACCCAGAAGTGTGTGCATAATGCAGTCTCATTCTTTTCCTTCCAATCCCCCTGTCAATCATTACTATTTCAATTAGTTTTTCAAACTAACTTCCATCGAGCATTGAAGGTTGAGAGAACAAATTAAATCTTCTAATGTACCATATTAACAATAATAATAAAAACAGAAGTTTAACCTCAAGTAAATGTCATCCCTAAAATGTTCAACTCTTACCCTTGTGCCTCTCCTCCTTTTTTGTCCTACTTCACATCCCAATTCAGCAAAGCTTTCCAGCAATGTGAAAGAGCTTCTAGTGTTTAGGCTTTGAAATGTGCACTAATGCCACTTGTAACATTGGACCTTGGATTTTAAGCTCCCTAGACAAAATACTTCTCTTTTTATTCTAAGTTGACCGTACATGCCTATGATGCTATAGAAATAATAATAATAATAAAAAAACCTACGATGTGTTTCAATTCTGAAAGTCTAATTTTTGTCTAACACTGTTCACTAATGAGCCAAATTTTGCTCTTTGGCATATTATTTCTATAATTTCTACCCTCCAGGAAATAGTGTGTATTTTAAAGGTTGAATTTAGGCCTTTAATGTATATTAAACACACAACTGCATGTTTCACATTTTGAACAAAGGCCCCTTAATAAATCCATCATCACTTGTTCTCTGCGATGAAGCCACGTTGACCACATGAGAACAATTTTGATCTCTAGATGGTACAAGCCACACAAATAGTATAAGAGCAGCAATGCAGTAATACAAAAGCAGAAGAAATACCTGTGTGAGAATCCTCCAACATTACTATTGGTGTTGTTCAAGTAATCATCAGGTTTGCTATTCTTGTTGCTACTGGAAAATATCTCTCAAAACACAAAAGTGGAGGATTTTCTACAGACTGAGGACTGCTAATCAGCAGACAAGAGAGTTGCTGCTCCCCATTTAATTCTGGGGTTAAAGAAAAGTTTAATTGGTGAATTAAACCAAGTGGGACTAAGACAAGTCTGAAGGGGAGACTTTGTATTCTGATCTTTTGCTGAATAAAAAGCACTTACAAGAGCAATGTGAAAGAGCTTCCAGTGTTTTCCATCTTCTTAGAAAACTCCAGAAATAGGAAAAATGTGAACCCTTTTTCATGGGTTTGCAGCCAAGGCCTTTGTCTTCAGTTTTCCACCCTTTGGCTGCATTTTGAGTCTGGAGTCATTGTACACTTGTAGGACGTGTAGCTGCCTTCTGGCAACTCCTATGCCATCATTCATTTATGGCCAAGGCCTTTCATACTAAGAAGTCAGTGGAACAACTCTAAATTTACACTGTTGTAAATGAGAAATCTTACGCATAATTTAGTATTTTTACAGTCTAAAATGTTTTAATATTTCCTAATATATTATTTCAAGTGTATAATTCCAGTATAAATTAGCCAACATGTCAATGTGAACTGGAATATGGATTATGAGACTGAAAACTATAAAGTCAATTTGAATGTGAATTGTATACATGTTTATGAAATTGGAACAAACTTTCACATTCAACCCTGAATCAACAGTAAACCTCTTAAACTGAATGTTAAGAATATATTTGATTCTTTGTAGCAAAACATGACTCCATACTTAACAGAGAGCACTTTTCTAACCTAAGCACTTTATTTTGTATTTGATGGGATATGTTAACCTAAAGAGTCAGAATTATTGCTCTCTATAATAAGACACTACTGGGAATTCATTTAAAAACTGCTAAATCTGGGAGAGATTCTATCTTTCATGCTCACATTGAGTGGTACCTTCTGCCTCAAGTAGTCCACTGAAGAAATTGTTAAAGCCACTCTAATGATAGGATGGTGGCAGCAGCATAAGGCTATAAATAGAACAGAATATTGTATCTTCCTTCCACCCTAAATCAATCTACAGGTCTATCACTCATTTGATGCCACATTCCTTGCATTACCCGAACACCCTGGACTTCAGTAGAATGTACTAAGATTACAGGATGAAGTCGTCAGTCTGCAATACTCCTCCATGTCACCTCAATCCCCATTGCATGCCTTTTAAATTGGAACTGGATGAAAGAGAAAAAATTTCATGACCAAGCCCATATGGAGGTCAGTAGAGATCTTGGGTGGATCCTTGTATGAGAAAAAAGTTAGTAGTGGAATTGGGGCCCTCGTTTGTAAATAAACTATGGCACACATACAGAGCATTTTGGTGCATTTTGTTTGGGTTTAGCTGTACTTCTTTCAGATCACTGAGAACATCAAGAAAAAATACCTTGGCATTCCAAATGCTGAAACTGGACTTTTGACAGCATTTTATGCATTTAAATTCTAGTATATATAGAAGCTCTCATTTCCACATGTATAATATATGATGAAATAATTAACCAGTATGCATACCAATACTTTCATTTCGGCCCTTTATATGAAAGAGGCTTATTGTCAGAACACGGAAAAGTTCATCAAACTGATGTCACAGGTATTTTTATAAATAATTTTTAGAAAAAAAGTATTTTAAAGTATACTTCCTGCCTAAAGAGTTGAATTAACAGCTTCAAAAATTGTCTTCAAATAATCAAAGAATGAGTTCTCAGTGGTTAGTAACTGATCAAATTTCTACCAATATTGTCTCATTGGCATGTTTCAAATAATACTCCCTCTAATTTTTTTCCATTTGTGTGCAGAATGCATTTTGTTATGTGCAGGAAGGCATGTGCAGATGTACACCACCAATAGAAACAGAATTCCCAAATAAGAGGAAAAGAGACAACCTAATATCACTATATATTAAAAAGCTACCTTATAGATAATTACTCCAGCCAGGAAAGGTTAGGAATTTTTTAAATCACTTACATTCAATGCAAATGAAAGAGAAATAGAAATTATGAAATGCATAGACCAGTCAAAATACTAAAATAACACATTTTTTGAAAAAATACAGAGAATACATGTGCATTGCAGGAAGGATGAAGTAGTAATAACAATCATAATACAAGTATGTGCTGTGAAGTGAGTGTGAATGAGACTGTGTGTGTGTGTGTGTGTGTGTGTGTGTGTGTGTCTCCGTCACCGTCAGTTTGTGTATGACTGAGAGAGAGACAGACAGTGTGAGACACAGTTTGTGAAACTTAGTGGGTGTGCAACACTGTGTGTGGCTGGGTGCATAGATGCCAAGTCAGAGTATGTCTACACTGCAGAGTTTTTCTGGAAAAACTGCTGTTTTTACGGAAGAACTACACTTACATCCACACTGCAATTGCATTCTTTCGACAATGATAGGAGTAGCTTCAACAATCTTTCGGTTGGCCCAAGTCTGGCTCAATATCAGAGCATTTTAGATCTCTCTTGTAGGCATGTTGAAATCTAAATTTTGGGCCTCCTCTCTGTTTGACCCTCCTTTAAATCATCATACAAGATATCTGTAGGAGATCTTCCATCTTTCAACCTCTGCATATGACCTAAACAAGAAAAAATGTCTGTGCTTGATAATAGTTGTCAGGCTGGAGATTTGGGCTCTCACTAGCACTTCTTCGTTGGTGATTTTGTTTTGCCAAGTGATGCCTAGAATGGAATTCAAGCACTTTAGATGGAAGCTATTGAGTCTTTTTTTCTTCCCTGCTATATGAAGTCCGTATCTCACTGCCATAAAGGAATTTGTTGACCATGGAAGCATTTTAAATTAAGATCTTCAACATACGTTTTTTGTTCTTCTATGCTTGCTTTGTGGAGTGATCAAAGTTGATGGCTATCTTCCCAAAATGTTTTGTTCAACTCGTCATCCAATGACAAGTTCTTGGTAATAGTAGTATTCCAGTTACAAAATGAGTCCAGGGTTTGGACATTGGTATTACTGAGGATGTGTCTAGATTAGTGTTTTTTCAAAAACCGTGGCCTTTTTTCGAAAAATCTTCCCCTGCGTCTAGACTGCTGCCATGTTCTTTCAAAAGTAAATTGAAAGAACATGGCAGTTTTATTGACCGTGGAAAACCTCGTTTTATGAGGAAGAATGCCCTTTTTTCTAAAGTGCTCTTTCGAAAAAAGGCTCTATGTAATGCAAAGTGTGCTTTTTTGAAAGAGAGTATGCAGACTGGCTGGGTGCTCTCTTTTGAAAAAGCAGCTTGCTTTTTTGAAAGTACAGGTAAAGAGGCTTTTTCAAAAGTCTAGGTGCTCTCTTTCGAAAGAGGCTTGCAGTCTAGATGTAGCCTGAGTGTCATGGAAGGCTAGCATTGTGTGCCTTGTCCCATGATTGCTGTCTTTTCACTTTCATGCTGAATGAGAAAGTTTGACATGCATCTTGGAGGTGATTTACAAGCTCTTGTAGGTAAATTTCACTAGGAGAGACAAATGCAGCAGCAGCAGCAGCAGAAGCAGAAAGGAATTCTCTCAGAGCAATTTTTTGTAGCTGAGACTTTGCTTTCAGTCTAATAGCTTCAACATCTTGCTATCTGATCACCTATGAAGATAAAATATAATTGTCTACATTTTAAGAGGCATAGCTCAAAAGTACTGAGAAGACTATTCCTAACAGTGTAGGTGCCAAGACACATCCTTGCATTACTCTGCTTTTTTTATCTCAAAACTTTCAGAGGTGTTTCCTTCCAATTACACTGTACTTTGCATACTGTAATAATATTGTATTATGCTGAGAAACTTTAGGGCGGCATCCAATTTTTCAAAGTACTTTGTAATCTGGACCTCCTTAACCAAATCAAACACTTTGGCCAGGTCAACAAAGGCAATAAAAAGTGTTTTCCCTTGTTCTCTATTTTTATCCTATAGTAAGCAAAGAGAGACTATCAAATCTCCTGTAGATCTACTTGCTCAAAATTCATTTTGTGTCTGTGGGTAGACCCTTTCAGCACATCTGTGTCAGCACCACTTTAACAGTTTGCTAGCGATGCTGAAAATTGAAATGCCTCTCTAACTCTGTAGTTGCTACAATCTCTCTTGTTTCTTTTGTTTTCTTATAAGGTAATGATATTTGTGCCTCGCATGTTCTGAGACTATATAGATGTACATTTGTGTATGACTGCTGGAATATCATCTTTTCCAAATGCTTTTCCCATAATGAGAGACTCTAAAGTCTTATCCAGCACTTCAGTGCTTGGTTCTTGATCAAGCTTCATTAGTATGTCAAACTTAGAGATATCTTCAAGTGTATTATCAGCGATGCCGTTACTAGCAGAGTACAGCTCTAAATAATGTTCCATGCAATGTACCATCTGTTGTGATTTGTCTGTCAAGATCTTTAGATATGATAGGTGTTACTTTGCATATCATTGTTTGGAGAGCTCTTTTAACACAATCATACATGGTTTACAGATTTCCAGCTCTACTTCAGATTGTATATTGTGGCATAGGTTTATCCAGTACTTACTAGCACATTTCTTCCATAACCCTTTTGCTTTTTGCAGGTTTTTTAAAGTTAAAGGTATTGGCTTCTCGGTATGTTTTGCTTAAGCGTCTTTCTTTGCTTGAACAAATAGTTGGAACTCCAGTTTCTGATGTTCAACCCTAGCACTAGTTTCATTTGGACCAAATATATTGTCTGATTTCATATATCTTTTTCTGTGATTTCCCCCCCCCACACACACACACTGTACTATCGCTAAATCCAACAACCTAAATTAGACCAAAGTTTACAACCCACAGGAAACTAGACTCTTATGTGCCATAGGCAGAGACTAGAAGGACCAAAGTACAGCAGTGCCAGAGGCCCCTCCAATGGTAGGGAAGTTATTGAGATATATTCAGATAATCCTGACAAGTGACCCACATGGTGCCGAGAGAGAGAGAGAGATGGAAAAATTTACAAATTCACTACTATTCTTGGTTCTTATGACAGTGGTTAATTTATATAGTATATAAATATGTTGCCCTTTTCCTTTTAATGTCATTGACCCATTCCTATATTAAGAAACTAAAGACAGAAGTGCATGACTTACTTTTCCTCAGTAATTTGGTATTTTATATGCCCATATTTATATGCTCCTCATATCTGTCAGCTCTGTAGATGGCCCTCATGTCTTTTTGAGAAGGATTTCTAATTGCCCTTTTTTTGATGGAATGCTGTGTGACTTAGTCCAGTAACATTGTGACCCGGTCTTCCCTACAAACTTAAGTTAGTATAATTGCATCTCATGGGGTGTGGAAAATCCACACCATTAAGTGCATCAGTTATACTGACCTAACACCTGGTGCAGACAGCACTACGTTAATGAGAAGACTTCTATCGTTGACATAGCAACTGTCCCTTGGGAAGGTGAAGTACCTATGCTGTTGGTAGTGTCCTCATGTGTTTGCATGGCACAGATAAAAAATCTAAGTGTTTTATAACTCTATTAACAACAAATTCAATTAATTGCTACCAAACAGATTTGAAATTCCCAGGATAATTCCAACACTGTAACCCTTTTTTGTGATCCTTCAGTTCAGTTCTCTAATACACCACCTCTCATTTAAGTCACACATTGTATTTTTTGTAAGCACCTCAGCCATTTAAACACTGATTCTTTCAGGGCTCTTGGATGAATCCTATCCACTCCTGGCTCTTTATTAGTTTGTTCCAGTGCTTTCTGTTTTAACATCTCAGTGTTAATAGGGATTAATTTTTATTATATAAAAAGAATATTTTCAATGTCTCATTCATTTCTTGACATCTGCTGAGACTAACAAGGGTGTTAGCTGTGATGCTGGCATCTCTTAGGTATTTAATAATTTTCTTTCATCTCACAGTCTCCAAACGATATTCAGTGTCAAAATCTGGATCAAGAAGAGCCTTTTGAAAGAGGAAATGCTAACCGAGAGTAGAACAAACCAAGAAATGATTAAATCCAGCGGTGTTATTCCATGACTTGCTGTGGATTAAAGGACACAAGTGAAGATAATAGTACCTGTGCTCTGTCTCATGACCTAACTGAAATATTTTATTTGGTCTGTTGTGAATATGGATAAGCAATTTGTCCATAATACAGGTCCTTGGAGTCCTGTAAGGCTGAATAATATTCATTCTTGGATTAGGTAAATGTTTGATCAGGCTGAGAATGACATTCCCTCTTTCTTCATACATTCCACTCGTGTAGCTGTTAGAAGAGACCAAACGAAAAGTTATGAAAGCAGTTCATTGGTCTGGGTCAAAGACATTTCCATTGCCCTGTACTTTGGCTTTAATCAAGGACTTTTTATGTCTGATTCCACATTAGAACAAATAGCTTTTACCACTGGCATGTGATAGAAAGTGGACTAGCCAAGATGGAGTTATGTTTTCAAGAAAAAAATGATCCCTTTCCCTCCTCCTTTTCATAGGCGTCTGATATAAGTGCTACTTTTTCATTTCTTTCCCATCTCTCTCTCAAAAAAATATTTCCCGCACAGTCAACCAAGACGGTGAAGCCTAAAAAAGAACAGTCAAGGTATTTACTATTTTGAGCTGCAGAAGAGGAAGAATTACTTGGACAATTACAGTGGATTTTGACTTTCATCCAGTTGTGGAATACTGTAGTTTTGCTCCAAACTTTTTGTCTATTATCATGAGTTAGACAGACTTCTGCTGTCAGGTACCTAGGCTTGTGTTGCCGTGTAAGTTTTTCTGGGGGGTGGGAAGGCAGGGGAAAACTTCAATCCACTCCACTGCTGTGTAACAGAGAGTAACAGGCATTTCTTGCCCTCACCAAAGGCCCTATTGCTTTGCCCTAAGAAGGTACGCTGTTGGAAGGGAAGAGCAGAAAGTTCAGACTTCCAGGAGTGGCCTATCAAAGTTTCCCTTTTCCTTACCAGTTGCAGGTGGATCAAGAAGAACTTGGTCCTCTGATTCCTCTTTTGGTATCTCCTTGTTCTTGCATTATAAGAAAGTAAATAGGCATCTGTCTGGTTACTTATATATCATTGCCTCACACACATCTGTTATGTGATCTCTTATTTATCTCCATTCGAAACTAAATACTCATCTTTTCTCAAATGGAAAATGTTCCATACCTATAATTTTTTGCCCTTCCAGGGACCTTTTCTGTTTCTGCTAGGTATTTTTAGTGATGCGGTTGACAAAAGGGAACATGATGTTTAAGACAAAAAAGGTAATTTCAGTCATTTTCTTTATACAATTTAACTATTTATTTCTTGGGTAAGTCTAGGTTGCATTTTAAAACCCAGGTGTGATGGGTTGTCTTCCCCCCCATCCCTTATTCGCAGCCGGGGAAGCTCTGGGCAGCCGCTGTGGCGGGGAGATTCTCCCGTGCGCCGCCTGCTCCCACGCCGCTCTGGCGTCGCCTCGGGGTGATGTCAGCAGGAGCAACAGCGGGGAGGCCCCGGAGTGAGCGGGGGTTGGGAGGAGCAACTAATGAGCCCGCCCTGGGTAAGGAGACGGGCTGCAGGGGCGTCAGCATTGGGCGGGGCTGGAGCAAGCCCCGGATTGACCCCGGCCCATGATAAACTGGCCAGGACGGTGGGGCCCATTTTTAGAGTGGGACACGCTGGCCCGGGTGGGTGGGGGGAGAGAAACAAGCCCGACATGGAGCAGAGAGGCCGGCTAGGTGCGGGCATCTCAAACCCGAGCCGGAACCCGAGGTATTGGCAAGCCGCCGGTGTGGCTCCACTGGCAATCCTGTCTATAAAGGGGAAGGTAGGCGCCGTGATGGGAAGGCTTCCTCAGGGGAAGGGAAGTAGCCCAGGGCAGAACCCGGTGTGGTTGGCGGGTCAGTGAGTTGAGGCTACCCGCCCCACTGACCGGACAGGATCCACTCAGGGATCCGAGTCCTTAGGGCCCTGGGCTGGGGCCCGTGAGCAAGGGCGGGTCTGGGCCCCCCCTTCTCCCCTCCATGGGACCCCTCCGCGGTTCCGAGGGGGCCGCAGTAGAATGAAAGGCTGGGTTTGGGAGGGCGAGAGTGATGTGGGGAAGAGAGAGGGTTTGGCCGGTGATGAGCACCCGAGGCAGACTGCAGGCAGCCCCGCGGGGGACCGAGTGAAGACAGTCAGACAGGTGCACTGAGGCACGGTAGGAAGGGGGTGACGACAGGGGCGCCTCCTAACACCAGGGAAGCAATAAGCATGTTAAAATGTGATTATCTGGCTAGTCATATAGTGAATACAATTTGTATTGACTGTACGATTAGTCAGTAAGCGCCACTGCGTAGAGCCGCAATGGCAGTAGCTCCAGGAGCTGACTCCAGCCAGGAATGAGGAGTTCTGGCTCGTGCTGGCTCCGGAGTCCCCCTGTGCTGTGGCTCTGTATTTTAAAGGTAGTAAGGAGCCTCTAGGCTCTTAGTAATTCAAAATGCAGAGGCACAGTGATCAGCACTAATTGAGACTGCTTGTTTGTGGCTTGTGCTGAGTCCAGCAGCCCCTTTTCAGAGTGGCCATCCCTGTCCACTGCAAACAGGCACTGGTGCTGGACCAGCCCCTATTCATGGTGTCAGGGCTGCTCAGGCAGCAGCCCCATGTCCATGGCCAGCCCTGTCTGCCGCGAAAAGGGGCTTTGTGGTGGCAACAGCCTCTATCCATGAGGGGCCCAGTTCCCCTCTGGGACCCCTGTGGACAGGGGCTACTTTGCAGCAGCATCCCCTACTCCTCCCCCCCACCCCACCCACTGCCTCTGATAGAAGCAGCAGGCAGTGGGGCTGGCAATATTCTGGAGATGGTGCTGAGGGGAACTGGCATTTAAGCTGGCTCCCCCCGCAGCACTGGCTCCTGTTCCTCCCCTTACTGCAAGGGAGGGGTGCTGCAGACATCACAGGGTGAGCAGACACTGCTTGAGTCCCCACTTGCCCCATGTTCCCTGTGGCACTTCTTGTTCCGAAATGCACAAGAGCCTCAGAGGGCTCTTGTGCATTTCAAAAGCAGAAGCGCCTGCAGTGGGAATGGTGAGACTGAGGACTGAAGCAGTTGCCACTCATGCCATTTCCTGTCTCTAACTGCCTCCCCTGCCCCTGTCTTCCACGGAGACAGTGCTGGGCTTAAAGTTGGCTCCACCCAGCACTGGCTTCTGCTTCCCCCCTTGCTGCCTCTCTCTGATAGGGGCAGCAAGGGTGGTAGGGGGGGGGGGGGGGGAGAGGGGAGGGGAGTGACTAATAGATTTTCTACTCGACTATCCGAGTAGTTGCTTATTGGATAGTTCACTAGGCACTAAACATCCTTAGGAAGCAAGTCTCAAAGGCTGAGTCTGGAGCCTGCAGCTCACACAGTAAACTCAAAAGAGCCGTGAAGACCTTTGGACTCAGGTTGGAGCTCTGGCACTGAAGCCTTGAGAAAGGAATGGGTTTAAGCTATAGATTGAGCCATTAGGTCTGCACATGTCTGTTCTTAATGGTGTGGCCTGAGCCCAATTCGGAAAACTCAGACTCTGAAACTTACTGCTGCAGGTTTTAAAACACAGCGCTAGACCTAGCCTTTGACAGCTGCTTCCACATTATCATCCTATGATTCTGAAGCAGTTGTTATAGGGACTATCAGGGTATGTCTAAACTACATGGCTCCGTTGACGGAGCCGTGTAGATTTGTTTGTTTGGCAAAGGGAAATGAAGCCGCAATTTAAATAATCACGACTTCATTTAAATTTAAATGGCTGCCCCGCTCTGCCGATCAGCTGTTTGTTGGCAGATCGGGGCAGTCTGGACACTCCCCTGCCGACATAAAAGCCCTTTATCCACCTCCCCGGTAAACCTCATCCTACGAGGCATAACGGGGAGGTCGATAAAGGGCTTTCAGGTCGGTTCGGGAGTGTCCAGACTAGCGCACTGAACCGACAAATAGCTGATCAGCTGTTTGTCGGCTCAGCGTGGCAGCCATTTAAATTTAAATGAAGCTGCAATTATTTAAATCGCGGCTTCATTTCCCTTTGCCGATCAGCCTAATCTACATGGCTCCATTAATGTGTATAACAATATTGTTTCAATTGTTTCCTCTAATATGTATTACACAGAAGTTGTCAATGAGTTGTCAACTCTTTTTTTTCATTTAACCTACCAAATACAGAGTTAGCATCACATGTTAATAATTCCAAAAATAAACCCTCACAACATTTTAAAAAAGATAGGTGCCTCATTCTTGTTTCATGCAAATGAAAGTTCTGAGGTAAGTGTTGCTTTGTGCTCAGCTGTGCAGAAAACTAAATAAAAAAATGGCATGTCACTGAAGACATTTCTTTCTGTGTTTGCTCCTTTTTATTTCTCTGGCACTCTAATAGATCAAGTAATTGTCACAGTCTTCCTTCAATTATTCTTAAATAATTTCTTATTTATCTCTGGGTTTTTAGCTGTTAGCTCTTCAATATTCCTTCATAATTCTCCTGATTTCCTGATTACATTCTACAAACTACTAATGATCTCTTTCTATTGATATCCTATACGTTGAATGTCCTTTCTGTGAGGGATTTTATTTTGATTTAAGTTTTTGTTGCAATTTTTCCAGATTAAATGCTTTATCTTATGTATGTATTTCATTATTTATTTATTCTGGGTTATTTGCTGGTATGCAGGGAGCACGGAAGAAGTTCGAGTTCATGTGCTCAATCACATGTTTGAAGTTAAACAGGTATTTAAATAAGCATTTTCTTGAGTAGATGCCAAAAGGGTTAGTGCGATAATGTCAAGGAACTGACAGGCTTGAAAGTTAATTATGTAATAAAAAGAGCAGAAGGAAAATAATCTGGTGATGATGGCATGAAACAAGATAATCATTATTACACATAATCTAGATGAGCATGAGAAGAAAATATAGAACAGGAAAATTTTTTGGCTACAAATTAGACAGAAAAAAAATATAAGAAAAATGTCAAAATTACAGCTTTTCTATTGATTCAGGGTAAGTGAAAAATGCTTAGTATTTCCAAGCAATGAATCAGTTTCCTTTGCTAATGGCTTTTTACTATTATAATGGAAAGCAGGACTACACATCTTTGTTCAGGACAGTTGCTGAAATGTTTATCTAAATTACCTCACAAATGCTCATAATTTGAGTTTAAGCTTTGATGTTGGCATCACTTTCTTCTCATGGAATTGAATGAGCACGCCCATACAGAAAGTGAAAGACCTACACTGTGTTCAAAAATGGTGATTTAGTTTTCACTCGTAATAAAATTGGCAGAACTGTTTATTAATTCACTAGCCAATTAGCCCGTCATAAGACAGGATGTTCAGGTCTCTCCTCCACATCAGTCTTCTCTCCTGAGCCTCCGGTCTCTCTCTCTCTCTCTCTCTCTCGGTCTCTCTCTCTCTCTGTCTTTCAAACGCGGAGCCCAAACAGCCATTTGGGCTCCGCACTTCCTGTGCTGCATAGGGAGCTCAGAGCCCAAGCAGTTGCTTGCGCCACTTGATCCCACGCGGCAGCCTGGCTGAGCAGCACAGAAGTCAGCTGAGTGCCATGGCAGGAGGTGAAGGGGGGCGGAGCCTGGAGCCGCTGCCATGCCACACGTCACCGCACCGCCCCCCTTCGCCTCCCGCCGTGGCGCTCGGCTGACTTCTGTGCCGCTCAGCCGGGCCACCGTGGGGGAGCAAGTGGCCATTTGGGCTCCACACTCCCCATGCAGCATGGGCCGCCCAGAGGGAACAGCCAGCATTTCAGGCAACAGCACCACCCAGAGGGAACAGCCAGCATTTCAGAGTTACAGACTCTCAGACATTGGGCTACTATATATGTGATGATAAACATACCTCTGTGAAATGACTAAAATTCTAACTATACCTATAAAATGATGGGGACTAATTTAGCGTTCCCATTCAAGAGAGAGATCTTGGAATCATTGTACATAGTTCTCTGAAAATATCTACCTAATGTGCAGAAGCAGTCTATGATATAGGTCTACAAAATCATGATTGGTGTGGAGAAAGTAAATAAAAATAGTTATTTACTTGTTCCCGTAACATAAAAACTGGAGGTCACCAAATGAAATTAATAGGTAGCAGGTTTAAAACAGACAAAAGAAACTATTTCTTCACACAACACACAGTCATCCCATGGAACTCCTTGACAGAGGATGTTGTGAAGACCAGAACTTTAACAGGGTTCAAAAAAGAACTATAAAAAATTCATGGAAGATTCGTCCATCAATGGTAATTAGCCAGGATGGGCAGAAATTGTGTCCATAGCCTCTGTTTATCTGAAGTGGTAGGGATCACTTGGAAGACAGGATACTAGGCTAAATGAAACTTTGGGCTGATCCAATATGGCCGTTCTTATGACTGATAGTGCTCAGGGAAATTTTCCAGGTGCATCATATGGGTTTCGTAGTTATGGGAGTTACTTCTAAACTATGATGTTCTTTTCTTTGAGCTTTGACTACAGAGAAAGACATTGAAAGAAACTGAAATGGAGGGTCAAGGGTGCACAGGCTTGAGGAAAAAGACAAGAAGGAAAGTGATCAACAAGTTATAGAAAGTCTTAAAATGAGTCAGTATAATTTATTTTCCTTAACTGGAAGTCTTGCAAAAGAAGAAATACATTTCTTGTTAGTCTATAACATAGCTTGAAAAGGTTTTATAAAATGCATGTATTGAACATCTTGGAGCCAAAAAAACCCCTCAAAAGTCATAACAAAGTAATAACTTATTTGAGGGAAGTCAGCGAAAGAAAAATAGTGAGTTTTCATTATTGATGTAGAGCCCTGAACTATACTATAGCTAACTACTTTTATTCTTTCCTTGGCATCGTCATATTTGAGAACATCAGTTGGCTCTGCTAATTCTTCTTGATCCCTGCCTAAAACTGCTGTGCTCTGTTAAGCAACTGACATCTTTCAACCTGAAACATAGTTGAACTTCAGAGCTGGGTGCTAGGGATGCCAGTTACTTGTGGGAGTTTCTGTCCCCATGGCATGATATTCTGACTGGCTCTGGACCTTCTGATAGGTTTTCTGCTTTTCTTTTTGTTCATTTCTAAAATGGGCATATAATTTGAATACAAGCATGGTGGCTTCTAGCCATTGTGGAGCTGACACATTCATAGTCATATTCCTCTCTTAGGGTATGTCTACACTACCCGCCTAGTTCGAACTAGGGGGGTAATGTATGCATACCGAACTTGCTAATGAAGCCCGGGATTTGAATTTCCCGGGCTTCATTAGCATAAAGCCGGCTCCGCCATTTTTAAAAGCCGGCTTGTTCGAACCCCGTGCCGCGCGGCTACACGCGGCATGGGCAGATAGTTCAAACTACGTAGTTATTCCGAACTAACTGTACGCCTCATGGAACGAGGTGTACAGATAGATCGGAATGGCTACATAGTTCGAACTATCTAGCCCATGCCGCGTGTAGCCGCGCGGCACGGGGTTCGAACAAGCCGGCTTTTAAAATGGCGGAGCCGGCTTTATGCTAATGAAGCCCGGAAAATTCAAATCCCGGGCTTCATTAGCAAGTTCGGTATGTATACATTACCCCCCTAGTTCGAACTAGGGGGGTAGTGTAGACATACCCTTAGAGTGTGTCTACATGGTACCGTTATTCCGGAATAATAGCAATTGCATTATTTCAAAAGAAAATTGAAATAACTGATGGCTTTTTTCGCCGTTTGTAAACTTCATTGCACGAGAAATAATGCCTCTTCCAAAAATATCTATTTTGGAATAGGGCATTTGTGGACATGGCACAGGGAATTTTTTTCAAAATAAGGGGCCTCCAGGAAATCCCACAGGTACCCTGCTGGCCACTCCATCCACACTCCTCAGGTCTCTGTAGTTCCTTGTCCCCTGCAGCTCTTAAATCTGCAGACACAGGGCAAAGGGCTTGTTGCAGGAAGCTGGCACTCACAGCCTCCAGCCAACCATAGCTGCCACTGCATGTTGTCTGGTCAATAGGGCAGACTCTCAAGCCCTCCAAGGATTGCCTTCCCATCTCAACGAGCACTCTGTCTCCCAGGAGCCTGCCAGGCACCACAAGAGGCATGCGCCATCCTGGTCTGGGGTGGAGATCCTGGCCGTCATCGAGGTGTGGGACAAGGAAGAAAACCTCCAGGATCTCTGCTCCAGACGGTGTAACACTAACGTGTAGGGGCCACATCTGGACCCAGGAGCAGGTCCAAAGTAAGGTCAAGGATCTCCACCAGGCCTACACCAGGGTGAGGGAGTGTAGCTCCCACTCCAGGGCAGAACCCCACTCTTGCATCTATTTTGAAGACATGCACTGTATCCTGGGGGACAGTGCAGCTTTTTCCCCACCCCTGGTGGTGGACTTGGGGCTGGAGATGCCTGTCGTCTCCAGCTGGGTTTGAGGAGGAGCAGGAAGAGGAGGATCCTGACGTGGCCATCTCCATGACCACGATTACCCTGGAGTCAGTACTCCATGGCCTGGATGTGTCTCGGGCATCCTCTGAGGCTGGGGAAGTATGATCAGGTGAATGGTCTTAGTTTTCTCACACAGACAGGCTTGTGGTGGCAGTGCTGAGGTGCTGTGGTGCCATTGTTGCTCGGCCTCCTCAGTCTGGCCATCGTGCTGCAGTCTGCGCATGTGGATGCACATGCAGTGATTGTCTGTGCCACGCAGCCCCAGGAGGCAGCACCAGAGCACCTCCGGGCTCCTGCTCACAGGATTTGGGGAGCCTGGCCACACTTTTGAGCCCCACCCCGGGTGGGGGGACACCTTCCCACCATGAGCCACTGCTAGAAGGATGCTGGGGACAAAGACACACACATAGACTGGTGTACCGCACATGGGCATGCCTGCTCGCTTGAGGCAGCACCCGCTCCCAGGGACAATGCTGCCAGGTGCAGGTGTGTGCTACTCACATCCTCTTCCCCCTTCACCCTCACCCCTTCTCCTCCCAGTGGCCAGGGATGCAAGGTCTCTCCACTTGGGATGACACCACTGCCAGAGCTGATGTGTGTGCAGCACTGATGGAAGTCCAGCCAGCTCAAGCTCCCCTCCACCCATTGGCTCCCAGTGTGGCCTACAATTTCTCATGCCTGCTTGTTCCTGGGATGTGCGGCAGGTGGGAAGCATGGTCCCCTAGGAATGTCTGGGCCCCTGTAAGAAAGGGCCTGCTGTCCAGGCCACACGTGGCCTTGATCCTAGGACATCACTTTCCTCTGACCCAGGAACTGTCATTCTCAGATCACAGATGAGGGCCAGGCTTCAGGGACATTGTCTCCAGGGATGACTGACCGTCTCCTTCCCCATCCTCCCCCTTTCAGCTCCCTCTCTTCCAAGGTTCTCATCACCCTTCCCTCTCCCCCCCCAAGGTTCTCTCCCTACTCCTTCCCCAGTTACTTCTACCCCAAATAAATCACAACACATTCCTGTTTTTATAAACCAAACCGATTTTTTATTGTGTCTGCATGGGAGAAGGGTTGAGTGGGTAAGGAAGAGGTTGTTGTAGGAAAGGCGGAGAGGGGCAAGACACAGGCCCTTAGTGGGGAGGACCTGGGGAGGGTGTCACTTAGACACAGTTGAGCCTTTTGGGTTAACATGACTGGGGATAAGAGGAGGACTACAGCCCAGAAATCTAAACTAAATGTGAAAGGACTTCTAAGTTCCACCCAGAGAATGGTGAAGCTAGTGGAACCTGTGCCAAAGGGGTGCACTCGACAGAGGCCAACAGATGTCTAAAGCACAGCTCATCACCATAGATGTGAGACCTGTAAAATAAGATGATGTCTCTTCCCTTATTGCTAAAGCACTTTGAGTTCCATGCAGGAATAGGACTTGTGTAGAACTCTGATGAAAAGCAGGGATTGCTATCAGGGGACTCTTAGCTAAGGAGGCCAATCTTGCAACTTTTCAGATTATGATGGAGAATCTTCTTTCTCCAGGCATTTTCTTTGTAAGCAGGTTGCAAATATGAAGAAGGGGTGAAATGACTTTTCTCCCTGAAGGATCATTAAACATAATTTATATAGTAGTGAGTGCATACTATGGTGATGGGTTCCTTAGAAAAGCATGCAGTCATTAGTAATACTAATATCAATTTGATATATGGAATGCTTTGTTCTAGACAAAAATGTTAAGCATAGAAATGCTAACGCATAGGAAGAACAACTAAGTGCAACTCTTTTAAAGCTCTTCGTTTTTCTCCCCAGTAGACCTAGCCTAAAAACTTTTACCATGAATGTACATTTGTGCTTGAATGAATTTACTTTGATTCAATTCATACCCTTTCTTTAATTTTCTTCAAATATATTAACAAATTAATTTTAATTTGTCAGGGATGTTCACAGAAACAACATATTTTATGCAAATATTGCTGAACTTGTGATATTAAGTTATGCTATTGTGATAATAAGACCATTAAAAACAGAAATGTGCTACATGACTTAAGAGAAAAACAACTCAATTTTTGAATTTGAAATATTGACTATTCAAAAAGAATTGCTTGCAAGCAAACTATAGATCAAGATTTGTTGAGAAATTATTCTACAAATTTTAATAATGAAAAAATTCACAAAAATCTTAATTGGTTTCCAGGTAATTTTTTAATAGAAAAAGGTAACATGTCTTCAGACATCTATATTAAAATACTTTTAAAGTTTGTTCCCCTTAGTCCTCTGTAATACATACAGACTCATGGTCTATATACAGATCACAAATGTTGGTAGCCTTAGGACTGATAGTCTTATACTTTCACTTCTCATCTTTTTTATGCAGAAAAATAAGCTGCATTGTTATAGATACTTCAATTTGAATGACAGAGGCTGGAGGTATCATGTTGATATTAGTAAACACTTTTTTGGAATTTCTAAATATTATAGCTGACAATTTCCTAGATCCAAAAGTATTGCATCCAATACATGGATGTAGACCTTGTCTTGGCAGATAAAATGGAACAAAATGTATACCATACTTACAAGATGAGGGAACTATATTCTGGGAAGCAGTGAGTCTGAACAGGATTTGGGAAAGGGGGGATGTCAGCTTATTGTGAGCTCCCAGTGTGATGCTGTGGCTGAAATGAATGGTGATGCATGGGTTCATAACTAAGGGGATCTTGAATAGAAATATCAAGGTTATTTTATGTCTGTATTTGTCACAGGCATGACTGCTGCTAGAATACTAAGCCCAGTTTTGGTGTCCACAATTCCAGAAGGACTGTTGATAAATTCTCTTCAAAACAAACTTCAAAGAGAAACTGCTGAGCTACAGTTACAAATTTGACACCATTAGAATTAAACAAAGACTGTGACTGGCTAGCCAAGTACAAAAGCAGTTTCTCCTCTCTTCGTGTTCACACCTCCATGTCTGCTAGAAGTGGGCCTCATCCTCCCTGACTGAATTAACCTCATTATCTGTAGCCTTACTCTTCATTGGAACTCTTTTCTTATACCTGTATATTTATACCTGCCTCTGGAATTTCCACCACATGCATCTGATGAAGTGGGTCTTTGCCCATGAAAGCTTATGCTCCAATAAATCTGTTGGCCTATAAGGTGTCACAGGACTTATCGTCGCTGTTGCTAAATTGGAGATGGTTAGGAGAAGAACCACAAGAATAAAGGACTGAAAAACATTAGAGTGAGAAACACTAGAAACTCAATCAATTTAGCTTAACAAAGAGAAGGTTGATGGGTGATTATCCCATTCCATACAACCCACAATGGGAACATATATTTGATAGTGAGCTTTTTAGTTTTACAGAAAAAGGTTCAATATGATTTAATGGCTGTAGGTTGAAACTAGATAAATTCAGGTGGAATATAAGATGTAATTTAAAAAAATAGTAAGGGTAACTAACCATTTACCAAGTGTCGTGGTGGATTCTCCATCATTGGCAATTTTTAAATGAAGATTTTTTTTTAAAGATTTGCTCTAGTAATTATTTGGGGGAAGTTCTCTAGCCTGTTTTTATAGCATATTAAACTAGATGATTACAGCAGTCCCTTCTGGCCTTGGAATCTATGAAACTGTAATCCCTGAGCACCTTCCATATAAAATCAATAGAAACAGTGACATCCCCTATGGCCTTCAGAGTATCTGGTGTATCTCTTCTTTTTTTGAGGATGCTTTTTTGGGGAGCAGGGTGGACATGGAAGTTTAAAGATAGAATGGAGAATTAATTTAGTAGAAAAGATTGACTTTCTTAAATAATAAGAAGTGAAGACTAGAGTCCTTACCGGTTTTACCTTAAAACAAATAAACAAACCCAACAACAACAACCTGCAAAGAAGACTAGTGGTATTGCCTCCAGTTAAAATGTTTCTTTCCAGCTCCCTTTGACTACCTTGAGAGGGATAAAAAGACCCTAAATCTCTGAAATTAATACTGTTCTGATTAGTTGAGTGACTAAACATGTAATAAAATGCTCAGTCCTGTATAGATGTATTTTTGTATTGTATGTATACCTTTAAATACAAAAATAAAACATTATTTTATGAGGACAGAAGTTCATACATGCTTCCATGTGAAAAACAAATTGATGTTCAAGAAGAAAAACACTCAGTTGCATGCTTACTGCATAGCCTAACCATTTAACAAGCCCAACAACAACTATAAAACCTATAAAGCTGTCAATGTAATTGCCAAAAGAATCACTATGAGGCCAGATTTTGTTGCTGAGACATATCTTCTAGAGTGTGGCATTTGAACTCCTCACTTTTAGATAATAGTCAGGGCTATTTAACACGTGGCCTGTGGGCCGCATGTGGCCCACACCCTGTTTCTTTGTGGCCCATGGTGAGGTTTGGATTTATGTGGGGTTCAACGCACGGCCCACGGGTGGGAGCCAAAACAAACAAGTAGTCAATATAATGGTCTTCTGTTGATACGCATTTTAGTACAGGCAGTCCCCGAGTTATGCGGATCCGACTTATGTCAGATCCACAGTTACGAACGGGGTTTTTCTCGCCCCGGAGGACAGGAGCGGCGGGACACCCAGATGTGCTGCGGTCCCGCCGCCCGCGTCTTCCAGGGCGAGAAAAGCTGCTCCGCGTCTCCCTGGTCTGCTGCGTCTCCCCGAGTCCCCCCCCAGCAGACCATGGAGACGCTGAGCAAAGCCACGGAGCACGCGGGCAGCGGGACAGCCCAGACGCACCGCGGCTGTCCCGCTGCACGCGTGCTCCATGGCTTTGCTCCCCGTCTCCCTGGTCTGCTGGTCTCCAGCAAAGCCGTGGAGCACGCGGGCAGCGGAACAGCCGCAGCACATCTGGGCTGTCCCGCTGCCCCCATGCTCCGCAGCTTTGCTCCATGTCTCCCTGGTCTGCTGGAGACCAGCAGACCAGGGAGACGGGGAGTAAAGCCTCGGAGGACACCGGCAGTGGGACATCCGTGGTGTGTCTGGGCTGTCCCACTGCCCGCGTGCTCTGAGGCTTTGGTCCGCATCTCCCTGGTCTGCTGGAAACCAGCAGACCAGGGAGATGCGGAGCAAAGCCACAGAGGACCCGGGCGGCAGGACCGCGGTGCGTCTCGGTCCGCCGCCCGCGTCTCCCTGGTCTGCTGGGGGGGAGGGGCGAGGGGCGCAGCTAGTGCGCCCCCCCAGCAGACCAGGCTTTTCTCCGGACGCCTGTGGTAGAGCAGCTGGGGCGCTGCCGGTTGGTCCCGTAGCGCCACTCTGGGCGCTACTGGACCAACCCAGCAGCACCCCAGCTGCTCTGCCCCTGGCGTCCTGATTCAGCCGCTGCTGGTCAGTTTAAGCAGCGGCTGAATCAGGACGCCTGGGGCAGAGCAGCTTGGGTGCTGCTGGGTTGGTCCAGTAGCGCCGAGGAGCAGCGCTACTGGAGCAATCCAGCAGCACCCCAGCTGCTCTGCCCCAGGCGTCCCCAAGTCAGCCACTGCTGAAACTGACCAGCGCTGACTACAGGAAGCCTGAGGCAGAGTTGCTCTGCCCCGGGCTTCCTGGAATCAGCCGCTGATCAGTTTCAGCAGCAGCTGACTTGGGAACGCCTGAGGTTCTTAAGTTGAATCTGTATGTAAGAACTGGTGTCCAGATTCAGCCTGTTGAAACTGATCAGCGGCTGATTCCAGGAAGCCCGGGGCAGAGCAACTCTGCCTCGGGCTTCCTATAGTCAGCCGCTAGTCAGTTTCAGCAGCGGCTGAATCTGGATGCCAGTTCCGACTTACATAAAGATTCAACTTAAGAACAAACCTACAGTCCCTATCTTGTACGTAACCCGGGGACTGCCTGTAGTTAAATTCCTGGACTGTCATGGCTCATTAATAGTGCTGTCGTATGGGTGGGAATGGGGTACATATTGCATTTTTAATATCAGCTTAACTGATTTAAATGGAGTCTGTGTATTGTATAGTCTTGCCTTAATCTTTGTATTCATGCTCGTCAGTATGAAAAGCTATTTTCATATGTTTGCATATATATTTGCATGTTCATGTAACCACACTTAAGTTGTGGCCCTCGGCATGTGCTGTGAGTATCATTATGGCTCTCGGGGCTTCCAAAGTTGAGTAGGCCTGGTCTAAATGGAAGAAGGAGAGATTAGTGAAATGCCATCTTGTACTGCTGTTGTCCCTCTAGATACTAAAAGCAATATAGTAGATGCTATTTCATGTTGTGTGTGCTAGTTAGTCACATGAAAAGACTCAATGGAGTCTATATTATTGGTGGTGATATTCCTGAATAAAAAAGTTAGTTTTACCTGTGTTAATTATTGAATGAATAGTACTGCATGTTGGACTTAATTCTGAAGTTTTTAGCATCTTTCGATTGTTTTCATTTGTTTATTAGTATGTATCACACTTTCAGGGAAGAGATGTTTTCAGACTTCTAGGTCCAAATTTTTTCCAGAATAGTACTAAGGCAGCACCGCCACGTTGCATTCAGTAAACTTATATGAGTGAACATAACAAGAGAGGCAGATCCCTCAGGATCTTGTTCAGGTTTTATTTAATATTTACTCATTCCTTATTGATGGAAACTCATATGAAATAGGGATTTGCCTGAGTTATGAATAAGCGCTGGTCCAATGGGGTAACTCATCTCTGGATTTGGTTCACTTATTTATACGTTTAAAAAAAAATTAAACTAGTGTTTGTATTGAAAAGGGCAGGTGTTGCCAACAGAGAGAAACTGATACTCCTTGAGGAGCTTTGTGCAGCTATGTACGGTTAAGTGTGGAGGAGAAAAAATGGGCAAATAAATGGAGTCCTTTTTCCAGTTACTGAAGGAATATTTCTTGAATAGTGGAACAAATGGAGAGGTACCACAGAACCCAGTGTTTAGGTCTTCTGATGTATATGCAGAAATAGCAGAAACTCTCAGCAGATTTGTACATGTAGGAAAACCTCTGTAATACAATAAGAACTGTATATTGTTCTAGGTAGCCCCTGGAGTTGATAACTTGGTTGGATAACCGATTCTTCCCAAAATATACATAGCCGATGTACTAATGTTTGAACCAGAGTCACTCTGATGGAGAAAAAACATGTAGCCTTGATGTTATTGGAAAGTACCAGCGCTTGATATCCAGGTTTAAATAAACTGGCAACTTTTACACATCAAAACCACAATATTAATGTCGAGTTATTCAGTTCATTAGAAGATTCTTTAAAACTAGCAATAAGAATGATGGCTGTTATACAGAATCATAAATACCATCAAGTAGGTTGTTTTTAATACCTGATTGTTTTCCTGAATTTATTTATCTCACCAGCCACATGATGGCGGCAAAGTATTGAGGAAGCTTAGTTGCCTCCATTATCATCTTCTGTGATAACATCATTTCAGAATATCAGACTCTTCTGTACTATATGTTCACAGAGAGACCAAGCTGTACATAATGATATGTAGGGAAGAGCAGTTTACTTATGTAATACAAATATCATCTTCGTGTATATCCTTTTCTGGAGAATTACTGGCTACCAGTTTGTCTGAGCACCATATACTCAATAGCTACGTCTAGACTGGCATGATTGTCCGCAAATGCTTTTAACAAAAAGTTTTTCCATTAAAAGCGTTTGTGGAAAAGAGCGTCTAGATTGGCACGGATGCTTTTCCGCAAAAGCACTTTTTGCAGAAAAGTGTCCGTGCCAATGTAGACACGGTTTTGCGCAAGAAAACCCCGATTGCCATTTTTGCGATCGGGGCTTTTTTGCGCAAAACAATACCATGTTGTCTACACTGGCCCTCTTGAGGAAAAGCATTTGAGCAAGAGGGCTTTGCCCGAATGGGAGCAGCATAGTATTTCCGCTAGAACGCTGCTTTTGCGGAAAAACTTGCCAGTCTAGACGAAGCCTAATAATTAATGTGTTGAATACCGAAGTTGATGCTTACATGTTAAGTATGGGATTATATGTATGGTTTAGAAATTCTAATTCAGCTTAAATACAATTCATATTCACTTATAGGGTTCTGATCTCAGTTACGTCACTGTAAAGCTAGAGTGACCCTCTTGACTTAATGCAGCTAACTGTATTACTCCAAGTATATGCCAGAATGACTGACTTCAGGATATAGCCCATGCACTGTAAAGGCAGCATATTATTCTCAAACATTGTTCAAAAAGAGAACCATCTACTGCTATTGTATTTCTAAACCAAGACAACCTAGAATACTACTTCATCGTGTAGTTTTGAAATAGTGGAAATATATTGAAAGCAAACTTACTACAGACAAGAACATGAAAACTGAACTGAGGCCTTCATTTTGAATTCTAACTCCATTCTATAGCACACTCTTTCACAAACTAAGCCTGCAGGAAAAAGCAACATATACATAGCTTGAGGCCAGACATGCTCTGGCACAAACTGGAAATTGGTTTAGAGCTACTAGAGATTAAAACCTGTATTTTAGAATCCATGCCCCTGCAAAGCATGTTATGTGGTACTTAAGTAGTGAATTGTTCTATGCATCATTTCACTTGATTTTTTTTGTAGGGGAGGGGTGTCAGGAAGTCTAATATTCCATTAAATTAGCGTTTCCCACCCCCTCTCAGGGAGCATGAGTTTTGCTGTATTAGAACTGATGCATCTTGTTCAGGGGTCCTATTTCTGACAGTGACCATGAAAGATGAAAACAACCCCATAATGCACCTGAGAAGTAAAATAGTATACCATGGGAGATATTTTTTCTTAACTCAGCAGGCGATCTGTTTGATCTCAAGCAGGAAGACAGCGAGCTCTTGGAGTTGTAAATTCCTTTTAAACAGTATTGCAACAAACTTTTACCAAGGGCTTAAGGCTGCTTTTTCTTGGGGTTTGCTCTACTTTGCTCCACATGGGTGCATTCTATGTCATTGTGCAGGGACAGCATATGGGATTATATTAAATAAGTGTTTCATTGGAACAGTGAAAGGAATAGGAACATTTACAATTTTTAATGAGTTACATAAAAAACCTTTTCCCTTTGTTTATTCAACTTTAATGATATGAAAGAACATTTTAAGTTTATTTTAAGGAGACTAATACTTGCTGGGCATCACCTATACATAGACATGAGTTAATGCCATAAAATGATTTATTTAAATATAGTTTCTGATTTTTTTTCAAAGGTTCAGAGTCCCTTTATTTGTTTTTGGTGAATGTGCTAGCAAATCAGTTTCCTGGCAGGAATGTTTGCTGTAATAGGTCTTCCCTGCAAAAGCAGGCAGGTACATTTTTCATAGAAAACACATTTTCTTTGAAATGTTCACTCTGGGAAACTTTTTGTAAGGGTTATGGCCATCCATTTAAGGCAGAGTAATACATAATGTAATCTACAGAGTGAATAAAAAAAGCTAAAAGTTAAGATATCAAATACAAGTAGGCATTGTAAATAGACTGCAGAGTGAAAATTACTCATGGAAATTATCCAGCAAAAAAAAAAAAAAAAATTTCAGAATGAATACAATTAAAAAAAATCAAATTCTGCCATTAATTTGTGCCTATAAAAAGCTAAATTTGGAGAATAAGTTTTAAGTTATTTGCCGAGTTATACCTCGCAAACTCAGCATGGTATCCTATTGAGAAAAATTGAAATGAGCTTATGTATTTGAATATTGCTGATCAGATTAGTTGAGTTTTGGAGAAACTGCCTTTTTTCCCCTCATGTCCTTTAACTTTTTCATGCCATCTAGAAGTGTAGAAATGTCAGGGGTAATGCTTATTCAGTTGTTATTTCTAACTGTTCCGAGAATCATTTAGACTATGTCTAGAATGCAAGCCTCTTTCGAAAGAGGCATTTTCGAAAGATACTTTCGAAAAAGAGCATCTAGACTACAATCAGTACTTTCGAAAAAGCAAGCTGATTTTTCGAAAGAGAGTACCAGGCAGTCTGGATGCTCTCTTTTGAAAAAGCACAGTTTGCATTACATAGTGCCTTTTTTCAAAAGAGCACTTTTGAAAAAAGGCGTTATTCTTCATGAAATGAGGAGTACCGCCGTCAAAAGAAAAGCTGCGTTCTTTCGATTTAATTTCAAAAGAACACAGCTGTAGTCTAGTCGCAGGTGAAGTTTTTTCGAAAAAAGGCTACTTTTTTTTTTTTTTTTTTGAAAAAAACCCTGAAGTCTAGACACAGCCCCAGAAAGCTTGATTTCTTGAATACAGAGCCTTAAAGGGTAAGATTGCAAGACTGAGTCTCAGTGCATCAGCTGATAGGAACCACACCATTGTTAAAACTTGATTAACATTACTTTTCCCCAATTGGACAAAATAGCTTATTTGCATAATACCTATTACATGTGATTTCTTCTCTAAAACTATATGCTCATTTAGGCATACTTCTGGAAAGTAGACACACAAATGATATTTTTCTTTTCCCTCACATAGGCCCAGAAGAAACATGAATACTGAGTTTGTGATATACTAGGCTACTTATTGCTGTTCGCTTACATATGAGATCATTAATGTAATATTGAATATCAAACCTCTGCACTTTTAGTTCTCTCCAATTAGTATATTCTATCACATTTTTGTGTATATTTAGATGGAAAACCATAGTATTTTTTTTAAATGTACAAGTGAAATTGTCAGTCCTCTCCCTTGATTCAGGAAGATTTTTTGTTAGTCATTTAGGGCAGTGTTTCTCAAACTTTATATATATATATATATATATATATATATATATATATATATATATATATATATATATATAACCCCAGTACCTACAGTTTTCAGACACACAATTTTTTTCTACCATTGCAACACATTTGTTTAAACAACTTAATTGTAGCCAGTTTGGGTGATGACATTTTTGGGTGTAAAAAGTACAAAAACAATAAAGCGCTGTAAAATTTAAATAAATTCAGTTTTCTCCAAATTTCAGTTGTGTTGCTTCTCTTAAGTACCCCTAAGGGTACTCCTACCACTAGTTGAGAAACACTGATTTAGGGTATGTCTACATTGCATGCTTATTTATAAATAAGCTATTCCGGAATAGTTATTCTGAAATAGCTTGTTTCGAAATAGCATGTCTACATTGCAGGGAAGCCTCAAAATTAGTTTGAGGCAGGCTTCCCTAATGTAGATGTGCTAGCTTGCCTCCAGGAAGCACTAGGGAGGAATAACTTAGAATGGCCCTGGTGAGGGGCTATTTCAAAATAGCAACAGTGGAGCTTCTATTCATGCCTTATTTCAAAATAGCTATTTCAGAATAGGCATTATTCCTCGTAGAATGAAGTTTACAGATTTCAGAATAAGCCGTCTGTTTCAAAATTATTTTGAAATAACAGAATAGCTGCGTAGATACTCGCATTGTTATTTAGAAATAATGCTAGTTATCTCGAAGTAACAGTGCAGTGTAGATGCACCCTTTGATGTGAAATGTAGTATCTTATGTGTATCACTATTTAGCGAAGTTCAACACACACATTTACTATAACTAATACGTTCATTCTGATCCATAAACAACATGCTTTCATTGCATTCTTTTAGGTTAGCTGAGAGAAAATAAATAGTGCACTCTAAAGCATATGAAGAACATATTTTTGCAATGAATAAGGTTCCGTTTTCCATTTGTAAGTCAATGCAACCGCTGCACTCAATTCTGTACATGAACGGTCTGCATTTCCAAAAAGAAATAAAGATACTTGGATCCTTCATTGACTTTTCAGTTTTGAGGAAAATCAGAGTTGTCAGCACCAATAGATTCTTGATATGAGAGTAAAGTAGGGACTTGAGGCCTATAGAGTTTCGAGTAACATTATTACTTGCAATATTTCAGTATTCTCCATTTTCTTTTTGCTCTATAGCAAATCACATAGTATGATATATTTTAAAGCACTCATATAGCATTATGTAATCACTCCATTTATACTTGGTAATTGCAATCTCGTAACTTCATAGCGTGCACACAAACTCAGAAAAGTTAGACAAAAACATGAAATACTTTTGCTGGAAGCTTGTATTATCAAACTATTCCTTAAAACTCAAAACAATAACTTGCTAACCAAAAAAGGGGTGATAAAGCAGGCTGCTCCTTAAGACACACAGATACAACTCATTGCATTATTCTGCAGGCTTTGCAGACTGATTGCTTTTGGGCTCAGTCCATATGCTTCTTCACAGAGCCCCCTAAGCTGCAAGCGGGACTAGCAAATATTCTGAAATTGGAAGTGAGATCTTACCCTTCAAAACAGGTTTTTTTTTAGGAAAAAAAATGTTGATTACCAATTGACTCTCAAGAGTTTGAGTTGTAAATCATGTGATTTTAGAAACTCAGGAAATTAGGGGCTTCTGCCTTTATTCCCCATTATATGCCTCTATACCCACTACTTCCCAGGAGTTTCGGCTTTGAGAGATCCCCAACTGTTCTCTCTCAGGAGTCTGTGCTTCTGCCTTCCCTGATTCTTACATCTCCCTGTTGAATCATGGCTCCTTTAGAGAAAGGAATTTGAGTCTTCCCCTCTCTGCTCCGCAGCCAGCCCTACTCTGCCTAGGATCCCCAGGAGGGCATTGCCATTGTGGGAAGGAATGCATGAACCAAGCTTCCTTGCCCCATAACCCCCAGTGGCACATGCTTCTCCTCCCACTGTGCTGCATCTCCTTGCTAGCAGGGGAAGGACATGCCACTGAGGGGGCAGCAATAGGCTCAGTGTGCCTCCACAACAGGATCATGAACAGCTTCCCTCTCCACCTGGCCACTGCCTCCCTCCCCTTATTCTCTCTACTTGCTTGAGGTTTTCTGTGCGCTGAGAGGAGCTGCCACAATCTCCAGAAGGAATGCCCACAAGCAGACCAGGGCCTAGGTTCCAGCTGTGCTCCCTCAAGAACTCCATCAGCCTTTTCTCTAAGAGTGTGTGTAATGGCTCCTGCCAGTAGCTTAAAGGGAATGTTCTGTAGTGAGTACTTCATTTCAGAAGAAACAAACAGAAAATGATCTCAAGATTATAAAATTGCTTCATATTTTAAAAACTTTAAAAACAACGAATAGACTAGCAGCACCTTAAAGACTAGCAAAACATGTAGCTGGTATCATGAGCTTTTGTGGGTATAACCCACTTCTTCATATGACTAGGATATTAGAAGTTCAGATCCAAACAGACGAACTCAGCTACCCCTGCTTTTCATCATTTAAATATTTTTATATAGTCCTTTTTGCAATTCAAAACCTTTTGTCACTTATTTGATTTGCCTCTATTTGCCTTTTATAACATATCTGGATATAAATCTTAGCTGTCCCAAATACAGTTGATAAAGTAATAGTAGTAATTTTCATTTCTATAACATCTTTCATTTTCTATAAAGGGATGTGTTCTTATTTTTCTCACTTCCAATTTTTTCTCTTCCACTTTCTTCTCAGATCCATTGCCCTCCTGAGAGGGAGTATTTCTCAAGTACCAACTTCCATTAAAATATGGGGATAATATAAGCATATGAGAAAAGTAACACAAGGACCTGTCTCAAACCAATGGGAGTTTTTCATGGACTTTTTTGGGAGCTGGACTGATCAACAGAAGTAATGTTTTATTAGAAATAAACCCAAATTGGGATCTCTCTTATTCATATCTCTGAACTTTGGCAGTTCAGATGGAATGGACATTTGGATTCAAATGGTTTCTGGTGTTAGATTTCACATTTAAAACCTGATTGCAAGATTTAGAGAAACCAAAATCAGGGTTAGCCTTGTTGGCCAATGTTCTTTCTATTCTATGGTAAAATCAAATTAAACAGAAAACTTGTGGTTAGATGCATTCCTTTGCCACTTGTTTATAATATTAGCCTATTTGAGGAGATGTATATGATTATAATAGAGAGTTCCATATTTGTGAATTTAATAATGCGTGTGTTGTGTTTAAAACGTATATTGTATGTTATGCAATGCCCCTGTAGCAAAAATATTTTTGTGGCAAAACTACTAAAATATCCTTCTGCTATCCTTAATGAAGGAGCTGATGCTACATGATGCAGAGTGGCTTTGTTAAATAGAAACTACAATGTGGGCACCTTTTTAGAATTAAGCCTGAAGGTAATCTAAAATTTTATGAGTTACAAGTTCAGTTTATAGTATTTTCTAGCCAGCCAATGCACTCTTACTTCATTAATATCTTTAACGTTTGGAACGGTATTCATCTGAAGTGAGTATGATCTCTAGCCATGGCAATATCTTGATATTCATTAGCAACCCTGTGTAGAATACTGTTTATCTGTGAAAGCTATTTAGATTGCATCAGATGCCAGACCAGTGAACATGAGTATATCTGCATTTTCAAGCCATCAACAATGAGCGTAGCAACTTCTCACATTGTTTTGTGGTGGATCAGGACTTTTTTTAAATTTCTTAGATTTAAGATGTGCAAGGTCTTATTTTCCATTTTGGAGGGATTATAAAGGCACTTCCCTTCTCATAGAATATTGCATATATGTGTAGAAAATTGTGCCTTCAGTTAATCCTTTTATAGTCAGAGTGTTGCCCAAATTTACCAGAAAGCATGCCAGGAAAAACTTTAGACTTTGGGGGATTTAACCCATGAAACTAGAAGATTTCCAATAAGGAATCAGCAATTTTACTCCTGGATCACCAAAAATCATGGTTTAAATTTAAGGACAACAATGTTTTGCATTTGTCCACTAGTAGGTCCTGAGACATTTGAAAAGGCATAAAATAACATTTTATTAGTTCACATCCATTCATTTAACTGAAATGCATTCCTTACGTTAGGAAAACATTCCTTCAAACCCAGCGTAATACAATGTTGGAAGGACTGTACTTAACATGTTAAGTATAGATTAAACTTACTATTTTGTTGCTCTTTTTTTGTCTTCAAGCTATTTGTCAACATTCAAGGCCATTACTGATTATGATTAGGAATATTTACTTGGTCGTTAGTCTTCCTGACAAGGCTCCTGAGTTGGAATCTTACTATCTCAAATGTAAATAAGGCATGTTTAGCCTATTTATACACAGAATACACCACTCAAAAATACCTGTGCTTGCAGGAGAAAAATTAGTGTGTCTTTTTCCTCACCTAATATAATAATACAGGTTAAGAAAGGCAGGTTAGAGCCTTATTAATTACCCAGAAGAGGCATCAAAGAGTCACCACTACTGGAAGCAGTGAGATTGATATCATGCTGTAATTAGCCATCCATGGGAGCGACCTTAAGCAAGACTATTAATATGCTTAAAATCACACACATTCTCGTAGGCCATCGGCTTGGTACCTTGCTGTCAGGGATTAACAATTGAAGTGCCTTAAAAAACAAATGGGGTTCATGAGAAGGTAGATGATGGGTGGTGATTTAGGACCAAAGTTAAGGTTGTTTGGAGAATAACTCTGGTTTTGATTGCTGTGAATCGAAGATGATGCAGAGTTGCACTTGCCCAGGGAGAGCAAGCATGGTTATGCAATGACAATGTGGTGAAGTGTGCACAAACTGCTCAATGCAATATTCCCAGTATCTCTGTTGATTTACACTGGAGTCCATGCCTTGCTTACTATTGGCCATGAAAACAGCAGCCATTCTGTTCCTTGTCAATGAAATGAGAGGGAGAGAGAGAGATGTGCAAGAGGAAAGGTTATTGCTGTTGATTCTCCTTAATTAGTGGGTAGCACTTACAGGCCTTACATTCCTTTTTAGTGTAGTTTTCCAGCCTCTGGTCATTGTTATTGCTGGACATATGCCCCATATGCTCTTATAAGTCTGGCTCTCACGTTGCTTATGTGATAGAGTGCTGAGCAGAAAGACTTCAGAATCAGCCCCCTGCCATGCCAGCCCCATTTGTGTGAACAGTGGTGCTAGTTGGAAAGAAATCTGCCCTAATTGTGGAATAAGAGCCAGCTGCCAGTCCAATTAGCCCAGGGCTGTATAAGAGGCTGGGAAGAAGGAAGCTAGAGAAGGGAGGTGAGAGAGAACGGGAGAGTGTAGGCAGGGAGAAAATTCTTCCCTCCTGGTTTCAGCCACAAGGAACCCCAGTGCTGTGTGCACTGTATGGGAAGAAGGTGGTGGGTGCACAAACTTGTAACTAAAAGTTCCTACATGCAACAGCCTCTGAGTGACTTTCTGGGTGTTTTTCTGGAAAAACAATACTTCATCCACACTGCTATTGCATTCTCTTGACAGCAAGTCAAAAGAATGGAGGGGTTTTTCTGACCGTGGTAAACCTCTTTCTACGAGGAAGAAACCTTTTTCCGGGAAATGATTGAACCCCCGGCTGCTGTCCCTGCTCCTGCCCAACCTCCCTGCTATGCCTCTGCCCCCTCCCTTGCCCCCCAAGCGATGCCTCTGTCCCATCCCCCTGCCATCTCTGATCACACTCCAACTCCCCTCCCCCCGCACACTCCCTGGTTGTCCCAGGCCCCACCCAACACCAAGTACCCCAAGGTTCTCAGATCTGAGGTGGCACTTCCAGCGGCACCATGTGCCACTGCCAGCCCTGAGTCCCCTTCCTCCCTCCCCCTCAAGATTCTCAGCCCCCCTCCTGCCCAGTTTATTTTATTATAAAAATACCACAAAGTTTGTTTTGATCAAATCAAAACAGGTATGTTTATTGAGTGTTCAGGGAAGGGAGGAGCTGTGGTGGGAAAGGGTTAGTGGAGCAACACACAGCACTTAGTGGGGAGGCCCTGGGGAGAGTTACTGGGGTCCTTGTGAGAAACTCTCCCTCAGAGCCTCCTGGATGTGCACCCCCAACTGATAAGCCTGGAGGATGGCAGCTGTGTGTGGCTGCTCAAAGGCCCTTCCTTCCCTGCTGGCCTCTTCCCCCCCAACCCAGTAGGAAGGCCTCCCCCTTCCTCTCCACAATGTTGTGGAGGATACAACATGTGGAGACCACCTCAGGGATATTGTGCTCCCCCACATCGAGGTGGGTCAGGAGCACCTGAATCTTGTCTTCAGGTACATTCCACCTGCATGTGGGCCTTGCTGAGGTGGGTATTGAATTGGTCCCTGCTGGGGTCCAGGTGGCCGGTGTACATCTTCATGAGCCACGGCATGAGGGGGTAGGCTGCCCCAACCCCAACATCACGCCGGGGGGTGAAAATGTGCCAGCCTCCAGCTTCTGGCAGAGGCTGGAGTTTCTAAATACACGGGTGTCGTGTGCCTTGCCCGACCACCCCACAAAAATGTCAGTAAACTGTCCACAGTGGTTGACCAGGTACTGCAGCAGCACCATCAAGAAATAGTCCTACCTGTTGATGTCCTGGGCAGCTCGATGATGTGGTGTGCAGATTGGGATATGGGTTCCATCAGTGGCTCCCCCGCAGTTGTGGAACCCCAGAGCAGCAAATCCTGTGATTTAGCCCATCAGTGAGGTCCAAATTGCTGTGTTCTGGTACAGCTTTAAATACTGTGTGTCTACCTTGTTTGTGGCAGTTTGGAAACATCCAGGGGTTACTCGTTGCTTGTTACAGTTTGGCTCCGTTGTATTGCTTGTTCTTTGACTTTTTTTACATGATCAGTACATTTAGGTAAACAAGATTATGTTCCCGCCCTTATCTACAATTCGTTCTTGCTACAATGGCGTATGTTCCTAGAGGCTTGCATCTGGCTCATCAGTAGTAGGGAAAGGGGGGGAATGGGAAAGGGGGGAGAATGCAGGCCTCACCACCCCTATACTTCATGTGTACAGAGTTCTTCTGTAATTGACCCCTACAGTACTCTTCTCTTCATGATGAGGCAAAAACATTTGAACATGGGCCTCTCCCATTACAGGAGTATGTCCAGGCCACTGGGCTATGGCATGTTGTGATTTGGGGCTTTCTCAGTCTCTCTTGTTAAATCTGTTGCATGTTGGGTTAGTAACTAAATACTCACTAGGTCAGGAATATGAATTTGCATCTCCCACCTGGCAGGAAATTGCCTTAACCTCTGGGCTGTAGGCTAGTCTGAAGTGGGACCTTTCTCAGTCTCTCTCTCTCTTTGTATTAAGACTTACAGCACAATAGCCCACATGTCAGAGTTTGGGATGCTCCCCTGCAATGTGGGAGATCCTTATTGCACCTCAGGTGGAGAAGGGAAGTGAACCCATATACCCACCATTTTTCTAGGGGAGTGCCTAATCTAAGGGCTAATCTCTATTTTCTCTCCTCCTTTGGCCAGTTTGTGAACTAAAGCCTTTAAAAACAGCCCTCCAAAAAAAAAATTGTCAAGTGAAATTAAACCTTTCCTATGATTCCAAATGGACTGTTTAATGTTGCTGGAGATTACATGTTGGATTTGATCTGGACCAAATTTTGTATGGATTTTTTGGAATTGCCTGCATACTGAAAAATCTGTTATTCCCCTGGCTCTACAAGCATGCACGGAGAATGAAATGGCTGAACTTCTGCTTGCTCATAAGTCACCTAAGTATTGCTTGTATACAGTAAATTGCACCCCCAGATTCTTCAACACTTCATTGGATTCAGACACTGCCTAATGAGCTGCCCCCTTTTCTCTCTGGTGCCTAAAGACTAGATTTGAACACCATGGCACTTGGAGGAAAGTTGAATCTAAGGGGTATGGGCTTATTTCTAAGTATTAATTGGTATCTCTGGTTTTGGGAACTTGGAATTCTTGTACCATTCATGCTGATTTCTATGTTGTGGAGTTTACTGTTGAGAAGTCTTTTAATATGTACATACTTCTGTGATTTTAAATGATAGTTTATGGAAAATGTTTGAGTGGGATGGAACAACCAGTTGAATAAAGCCCTACTTACAGGAGGCATGGCTTGGATAGTACACAGGTCACTTTGAACTTGAAATACTTTTCCATGAGAAGGAGTACCTAGTAACTTTTCATGAATTATAGCAGATTGCAGTTAGTGGCATTTATGGTTCACAAAGACTAATGTGATGGACCTTAGTAATTTTGATTAGCTTACATTTTATGTGAATTATCCATTGAGCCAAAATTGGTTTCTGGGAAATTGATCTTTCCTCTCTGATTATTCTTGGAAAATCTTTCTTAAAAAATAAAAATAAACTTCACTTTGATAGTCTTGGATATGGCAGTGTTTCTTGCTGCTTTATGGAGGCCCACTACAGAAGCAAGATTGTCAGAAAGTGTTACGGATAAAGATTTGATGAGTAGTGCAGCTGCTTGGAGAAGGAGACAATTCTACTTCTCTTGATGTGGAAATAGTTCCACTATCTCAACAGGCTATTTCTTTATTTGGCTTAATTATAGCAGCATGTGCTTGCACCATCAGGAAGGAAGGTTGTTTTTAAGATGGGACTTAATCACAGAATATGGTGTTATGGCCAAGATGTAGAAGTTAGACTCTTTAATTGTGTAGATTAATACTTTTTATAAGACAGGTCATCCATCAGCAGAGAAGAAAACTTTTATTTGCATCTTCCTTTCTTCTTAATGTGTTTTGGCTTCAAATTTTTGAAAGCGATTCAGAGTAAGTAGCTAAGGCAGACTTGGAACTACGGTTACTAAGTTTGCAATGTTACTTCTTTAAAAGAATAGACAAGCATAGACATGGGTGCAAACACGAAGCTCCCACTTATTTAAGAGAATTAACTTTTCATCTTCAAATACAATCTGCTTATCTGAATGAGAAATACCTCCTATTCCAGGAAATGTGAACTGTGTAAACATGGGACTTCACTTACTGGTCACTTGTGAGCTGTTTTATGAAGATTTAAGTTATGTGCTTAAAAAAAAAAAACATTTTAAAAGAACATTGGCCTTGGGAGTGCTGCATCTTGCATCTGGAAAACAGAAGTTGTATCCAGTTATTGCAAGTAAAGACATCTTGATCAAAGCAATGCAGAAGTTCCACTTACACAGATTACCTGAGATATGGATGTCATTTCAGATACGTACCACAATCAGAGGGGAAACTACCATGGACAATGGTTCCTTCCCTTCCATTCACTTCTCAAAACCATTCTTCTTTCCTCTCCAAATGAACTAATTCCCTGATTATTATTCGCTAATGCTAATTTCCTATTGGCAAGAAGGGAGGGCTGAACAAAACTGTATTTAACATTCCCATACATATGTCACTTGTGAGCTGTATGGCCCCCTGCTCTTACTAACCTTACTATCCCTTACTGGACACAGAAAACACCAACTGTGCTTGCGGAAACAGAATTTTATTTTATTTTCTAGCACATACAATGACATATCTGTTTATAACAGAACAGAAGGAAAGAGCTATGACTATACCAGTTTGTATGTAATAGAAACTCCTGAAGCTCAAATTTTGTCAAATGCAAGTACGTGTAATCCTCTGAAACGTATGTAAGTAGCTATTAATATATTACACAAAAATAATGTTTGCCGATGAATTTGCTTATTGTTAGGAACAGAGATTCTCAATCATTGGCACAGGCTGGATGGCTCTTTATGGGGAATCAGGATCAGCCTTTTCCATGGCCTAGAAGCTACTTGTGATAGGAAACCTTAATTATAGTTAATGACTGCAGTTGTGAAAGTGTTGTTGTGGGATGGGAAGCCATCCAAAGGGGAAAACCTCATTATAAAAGATCCAGGGGAGAAGAAAGTGGGATCTAGGGGAGAGGAAAATTTCCTTTCTAGAAAGGGCCTAGGGAAAGCAGACTAGCAATGGCCCAGGGATGGAACTAGTTCTTATGGTGAGCCCTGGAAAAAGGAGCAAGGCATAAAGAGACACTCCTGAGGGAATGGGTTAGCAATAGAGAAAAAAGAAGCTGTGAGAACATAGGGAGAAGCCAGAGGCCTGGGAATCAGATAAGAGGCTATATTTAGCACAGGCTGCAGGAAAGTAGCACAAATAGTTCAGGTAGAATGTAGCCCAGGGAAACAGTGACACATCTCATGAAGCAGAGCAAGCTGCTTAATACAGGTCCCAGAAAAGCAGTTAGAAGGTGGGCCTGGATTCCATTACCAAACTGAGGAAGGGGTGTTTGAGCCTGACATAAGGACTTTAGAGCCCAGGGTGTGGTTGAAGACTGAGCTTAAAGGACAGGTTAAGGAATAGCCCAAAAGGAGGCAGAAGGAGCTTTTGAGTTAGATTGTTTTTTGGACTTTTTAGTAGTTTTTTTTTTTTTTTTTACTCCTGAAGGGGACCAGACCTGATGAGACTTAGCCCAAGGGCTGAGTCACAAACAGAACCAGTCATCATAGGGCTAAAGAGACGATCAACAGTGGATGCTAAAGACGAAGACCTCTATAGTGCCAAGATCTGATACCTAGGGAGTGGTACAGCTGGGAGTATAACCACTTCCAGTAATCAAAAACATTCATAGAAATACAAGCTTTTGTGTTGACAGGGTGTTCTCCATGAGGGGCTATCAATCCCCTTCTTGGTTTGAAATGACTCCAATGTGATGGACTTCAGTGTACACCTCTGATTCCATCTTTTTTTCTAGATCTTTCAATAATCACTTTACTTTGTATTATATAAACCCAAATAAAAATACATACATAAACATACAGGCGTCTATTTAAAATAATGAAAAGATTCAGGGGATAATTTTGGCTGGAGTGTGATTTTTTTTTTTCAAGTCTCTCTTCTCTGGTGGTAGTTGAGACGTTCCAGAAACTGAGACAAAATGTTCCAATACAGTACTCCCCTTTTAGTGCTACTGCATATGAGAGAGTCCAAAGACACCTTAGTTTTTGGGGAAGAATATGCAGAATGACATCTAGATTACATAGGTCAGATCACTGCTGGTATAAATTAGGTACTCCATAGACATTTATTTCATATATCATTTGAGGATCTGGTTCTAATATGTTGGGTTTCCCTAGCAGGTTTCTGTCCACACTAGATTTGTGCAAGTCTCAGAAGGCTTTGGCAGAGTTGAGAGATACAATCATAGAGCTGGAAGAAACCTCAGGAGACAGAGTCCAACCCCCTGCCCAAAGCAGGACCAATCCCAACTAAATCATCACAGCCAGGGGTTTGTCAAGCCAGGATTTGAGAACCTTTAGGGATGGAGATTCCACCACTTCCCTAGATAACCTATTCCAGTGCTTCACCACTCTCTTAGGGTACGGCTACGCTGCATGCTTATTTTGGAATAAGATATTCTGGAAAATATATTCCAACATAGCTTATTTTGAAATAGAGCATCTGCGCTACAGGGAAGCCTCAAAATTAGTCTGAGGCAGGCTCCCCTAATGTGGACATGCTATCTCAATATAGAGCCCCAGGAAGCATTGGAGAGAAATTAGTTAGAATGGTCCTAGTGAGGAGCTGTTTTGAAATAGCAGCAGTGGAGTGTCCACACTGCAGCTACTTTGAAATAGCTATTTCGGAAAGGAAGTTAGTCCTTGTGGAATGAGGCTTACAGAAGTTGTAATAAGCTGCCCACTATTTCGAAATAACGGAATTACTGTGTAGATACTCCCATTGTTATTTCAAAATAACGGTAATTATTATGAAATAACAGTACAATGTAGATGCACCCTTAGTGATATAGTTTTTTCCTAATACCCAACCTAGATCTCCCCCCTGCAACTTGAGACCATTGCTCTTTGTTCTGTCATCTGTCACCACTGAGAACAGCCTTTCTCCATCCTCTTTAGATCTCCATTTAACGTAGTTGAAGGCTGCTATCAAATCGCCTTTGACTCGTCTTCTCTCTAAACTAAGTAAGTCCAGATTCCTCAGCCTCTCCTCATAAGTCATGTGCTCTAGCCCCTAATCATTTTTGTTGCCTTCCACTGGACTTTCTCCAATGTATCCATATTCTTTCTGTAAAGGGAAGCCTAGATTTGGATGCAATTCTCCAAATGTGCCCTCCCCAGTGCCAAAAATAAAGGGGAATAATCACTTCCCTAGATCTGCTGGCAATGTTGCTACTAATGTATCCCAATATGCCATTAGCCTTCTTGGCTACAAGGGCACACTGTTGACTCATATCTAGCTTCTCATTTTTCTGGTGAACTGCTGCTAAGCCAGTTGGTCCTCTGCCTGTAGCAGTGCTTGCGATTTTTCCATCCTAAGTGCAGGACTCTGCACTTTTCCTTGTTGAACCTCGTCTGATTTCTTTTGGCCCAATTTATCTAAGTCACCCTGGATGCTATTCCTACCCTCCTACATACCTACCTCTCCCGCTACATTAGTGTCATCTGCAAACTTGCTGAGGGTGCAATCCAACCCCACCATCCAGGTCATTAGTAAAGATATTGAACAAAAGTGGCCCCAGAACTGACCATTGGGGTACTCTGCCTAAAACTAACCACCAGCCATACACTGAGCCGTTGATCACTGCCTGTTGAGCCAGATTTCTGTCCAGCTTAGAGTCCATTTTCCAATCCACACTTCTTTAACCTGCTGGTAAGCATAGTGTAGGAGACCACCATATCAAAAGCATTACTAAAGTGAAGGTATATCATGTTCACCACTTTCCCCATATCCACAGAGCCAGTTACCTCATCATAGAAGGCAATCAGGTTGATCAGGCATAACTTGCCCTTGCTGAATCCATGTTGACGCTTTCTTGATCACTTTCCTCTCTTCCAAGTGCTTCAAAATGTATTCCTTGAGGATTCCCTCCATGATTTTCTGGGGACTGAGGTGAGACTGAGGTAGAAAAAGATCAGCAGCAGCTCAGGGAGGGTTATTAGGTTTTGCCAACAGGGTAACCAGAATTGAAATAATTAAAATGGTTGTAATTCACATCTTTAGTTAGGACAGTGCAAATCAGTGTCTGGATATTCTTATTTCAGAAGATGAGTCTAGTTTTGACATAAATTGATCTTTTTTTTTACTGACTTTTGTTGTATTAAAGTTGGGCACACTTATTCTGAACTAAGTCCCTATACAGACTTCTACTGAAATAAAGAAAGATGCGAATTTTACAAGCCTTTTAGTTATTTCAGTTCCAGTTATGTAAACAAAACCATAATGTACAAGTTGGCATGCTCCCTGGCAAGAAAGATTTCTTTGATCAATAGTAAGAGGCCATATTAAATGATCTGATATGGCCTTAAACTATATGAAAAATAAGCTATCATAAATAGGAGGCACAGCAAGCTTGGAGCAGAACAATTTTCTTTGGAGGGAATAATTTGGTTTCCAACATGCTATAACCATGTACAGGAAAAAATTACAGATAATAAACTATTTCTGAATCCCATAATTTTTAAGGACTTTAAATATTGCTATATTCTGTTTTCTGCAAAACATAAGGTTCCTTTCAGTTTTCTTTTACTATTTAAATACATCATGTCAACCAAGACAAAATTATTCTAACAAAAATAAGATAATCTGTTCATTGGGATAAATTATTTAACTGGCACAATTTGTATTAAAAATAGCACAACATGGGAAAAGTAGAAGTTCATCATCTTAATTACTATTGTTGGCTACAAATGGCCTCAAATTAATCAGGAAAACATTTTTTTTGGCAAAACAAACAGTTAATTCTCTAACCCATCAACATTTTTCTGCTTGTTTGGAAGAAAGAGAATTGAGCCAGATATTCATCTCCGGAACACTGAAGCTTTTTTCTACAATTGAAAGATTGTAGAAATGGTAATGGAGATAAAATTAACCACAAACCTTTGTAGAATTATTTACATTGACATTAATGATAGAAAGAAATAACCAAATTGCTATAAAATTCAAAGGTTGTTGATGTTGTTCCTTTATAAGACCAGATCTGAGACCAAAATTTTTCTGTGCAATGTTAGATCTTTTTTTTTCTTGCCGCGATAATTTCCACAGCATTAAACACTGCAAAGTATGCTATATTAAGAAACTGGTTTGTACTGTTTATTTAATAACTAGCAGGTGAGGCCCGTTGTTGACTGAGCAAAGCCATTTTTAGTAGATTACACATAGGAAAGTTCAAGAAATGAAATATATGTTATAGAATTTTGTATTAATGTGCTTGCAAGTGGAAGTAAAAGAAAAGTTTTCAACTTCAACCATCATTCATTTTATTGAATAATTACCATACATAGTAAATTTGAATTAGAAACTCTTAGTGAAGAAAATTAACTGGTGTTGGTTGAAATAAATATAAAAATGAATCAAAATAAAATAAAAAAATCACTGGTTCATAAAAATCTTTAGACAATGATATCAAGCAATCAATTCTGATTCTTAATGATATTTATCATATTAGTAGGTATTACGCAAATACATTCTAAATAACAAAAGAAATATGAACACCAAAAAATGTTAACTCCTATCAAGTAAAGCTTCCGTTACTCTTTGCGTAACTAATTTGAATTATTTTGTGATATGTAACAGTAACATTTTCTTCTCACTAAAGTGACAGTTGAATAGGCAACTTGATTTTAATTTTGTTAGCAAATATTTTTATGAACTCTAATCATAGTAGTCATAACTTTTTTTCTACTGAAAAATAAAAATTATTTAAACTTTCACCCAGCATATTGAATAGTAGTGCATTCAGCTAATTTAAGGACTGTTTATGCAAACTTTGGTATCTGTAGGTAATTGTGAAGTATGACTTTATTTTGCACAAACAAACTCTTCAAAATCTATAGTAGATAATAAACCCTAAAATTAGTGCGCAGCAACAATTTGCGTGAGCTATAAATTTTCTGAAATGGATTTTAAAGACTGTTGTCAGGATAAGGCAATGTATTATCTAATCTGAAAAATGGTACATTTAAAACTACTCTTGAACATGTGAGAACAAGGTGAGGAGGTTTCCTGGTTGGCAGTGAAATGTTGGCTTTTGGGTCTTTTCTCTAGGTCAGTGTTTCCCAATTGGTGTTCCGGGGAACCCTGGGGTTCCGTGAAGCAAAATGAGGGGTTCTGCAAGGAGCCGGCACTCCCCCACCCCTTCTGAAAGAGAGAGCGAGCTGGCTAGCCAGCAGAGGCATGGGCAGCGAGTTATATGGGCTCGTGGTGCCCATGATCCACCAATATTTGGAGCTGGAGCGGGCCCCGGCCCCCCGAGTGCCCTCCCACCCAGGCCCCAGAGCGTCTCTCCCTCATCCCCAACCCCTGTCCTGTCCCGTCCCTGCCATGCACAACCTTCACTGAGCTCCCCCTTGCCGGCTGCTGCTGCCCTGTGTGGCGTGCTCAACGTCACGGCTTGGGATTTTAAAACTGCTGGAAACTGCATTGCACCGCACAGCTGAGTTGCAGGTTCCGAGTCTGGGGATGGAGCGCAGACTCCAGCCCCACAAAGTGGAAGGCAGAAGGTAGGGGAAGGAAGAGGAAGCTGGGAGAGGAAGGGGCTTGTGCAGAGGGGGAAGAGAGGAGAAGGCACCAAAGGGACAGGGTAGAGGAGAGACAAATGCCAGGGGGCCAAATGCAGACAATGAGGAAAAAGGCAGGAGGGGAGGTGTCCGTGGGAGGGGGGACAGGGTGCTGGGAGGGGGAAGGGGAGAGGGTAAGGGCATTGAGGGCTAGAGGATGGAGGTGCTGGGAGAAGGCTTGAAAGAAGGGGTGGGCATAAGGAAGGCTGGGATGGAGCAAGTCATATGTGAGGGCACAGGGACATGAGGATGGTGAGGGGGTGGGCATCAGAGAAAAAGAGGGCAAAGGAGGTAGGGGCAGTAAGGGAAGGGGGAGGCAACAGGAGGGTGCAGGAGTAAGAGAAGGTGCAAGTTCCAGGGGATTCTGGGGATGAAGCAGAAGGGCAGACACCTGCAGGGGAGGGACCAGCACCAGAGGAGAGGGGCAGGGCAGGTTTATAGAGGGAGGTGTTAGGAGGAGGGGTAGCTCACGTGATCAGAGTGGGGCTACTGGAGGAGTGGGCACTGGGAGGAGAGAAGGGCTGGTGGAGGGGGGCAGGTCTCAGGAAGGCTGAGGGCAGTGAGAAGGGCAGGAGTCAGGACAGCAGAGGAGGGTGAGGTGTTGGGATGCAGCAGGCACCAGGGGAGCTGATGGAACAAGGGGAGGACACATGTGAGCAGAGAGAAAAGGTAAAGGGTTAAAAAGATTTACTAATAACTTGGGTGCCACAGTGGCATATCCAAACAAGCCACGTGAACTCAGTACTGGTGCACAACACAAAATTCATTTTGCTCATGCGAGGAAACTTCTAGGCTACGTCTACACTGGCGTTTTCTTGTGCAAGAACACGTCCACACTGCCATGTGCGAGCTGTGCTGTTGCCCAAGAGTTGTGAACGCTCTCTTGCCCAAGAAAGTGCTGATGACCATTTTAGCCATAGGGCTTTCTCGCACAAGAAATTCATGTCGCCTGTCCACACTGGCCTCTTGCGCAAGAACAGTTGTGCAAAAGAGCTTATTCCTTAGCAGGAGCATCATAGTTCTTGTGCAAGAAGTCCTGATTTCATACATGAGAACGTCAGTTTACTTGCGCAAGAACACACGGCCAGTGTAGACAGGAAGCAAGTTTTTGCACCAGAGTGGCTGCTTTGGCGCAAGATCACGCCAGTGTAGACACAGCCAAGGGAAGGGAGGGAGGCAGGGGCAGGGAATCAGCGCTGGCTCAGCATGTCTGCATAGTTTGTGGGAAGGTGCAGGGAAATTGAGCTTAGTTGGGTTGCAGAATGGGGAGGCTGGGCTGGGCTGTGGTGTAGGGGTGTGTGTGTGGACCTCACAGCTCAGTTTGGCTGCAGGAGGAGGGAGGTGCCGGGAATTGGGGCTAGACTCAAGAGGAGGGAGGGGCAGGGAATGGGCACTTGGCTCAGCAATTTTGCGGGGAACCAGTGCAGGGCTCAGCTGGGCTGAGGTGGATGGGGGAGGGCATACGGAACAGATGGGCAGCTCAGCTGGGCTATGAGGGGCTGCAGGGAACTGGTGCTGCACTCCCTTGGATTGTGGGGGATGGTTTTGGGGGAGGTGCAGGGAACCAGCAGGGGTGGACAGCTCAGTTGGGTTGCAGGGGATAGAGGTGCAAAGAAGCCTAGTGGGGAGGGGAGTGGAACCATGAGCCCTGAAATGACCTCCCCTGGTCCAAAAAACCCTCATCTGGGACCGATCAGGGAGGTTTAACTCCTACCCAAGTCCCCTCCTTGCACCTTCTCTCGTAGCCAGACACCCTACCCCCAATCTGCTCCTGCTCCCTCCCCCTGGCCAGACACCCTACATCCAGCCTGCTTCTGCACCCTACCTACCACCCAGACCGTGCCCCCTTCTGCTCCCCACCTCCCTCCCAGAATCTGCACCCCATCCCTATCCTGTTCCTTGGCAGCCCTGCCATCCACCCTAGCACCACCCTGTCCCTGGCCCCAACACCCTGCCTCACACCCCAGGACTCAGCAGCACCCTATTCCTTTTCCCAGCACCCAGCCAGTCACCCTAGTGCCCAGCAGGACCATGTCCCTGACCCCAGCACCCCGCCACCTGAGCCAGCATCCTTCCACCCAGCAGCACCCTCTCCCCAGCCCCAGCACCCACTTTCACTCTGTCCCCTGCCCCCACCAGCACATTTGGGACCACATTAGTGAGGCTTGGGGGTTTTTGGAGGGTTGTTGGGGTTTTTTTTGCATCTCACTTGTGTGGCCCCAACTGACTTTTCTGTGGGTCAGTGACCCTTGACTCAAAACAGGTTCCTCACCCCTCTCATAAATAAAGACAATGCTAAAACCCTTTGCGTTTGACATAATATTTTATTTAAAAATGAAGCCAGGCCAACAAGCCCCCAACTGGGGCCAAACCCCCCATCTCACTGCAGCATCATAACACTCCTGCATCACCTGACCCCAAATCTGAGCCTATCATACACTGGAACCCCCTGTCCTGAGCCTCTTACATCCCCACACTCCTGCATCCCCACATGTCTTCTGCCACAACACTCCTGCACCATCCACACATCACAAATCTGTGCCCTGAGCCCATCATACTCACAACCTTCTTGACCTTAGTCCCTCACATATCCAGCCCAAACTCCTACACCCCCACATCCATAAGCCCATGGCTTGCTCAATACCCCAACCTTCCACCTGAACCCAACACTACCCAGCCTGGAGTCCCCTCCCCGAGCCAACATCCCCTTCTCCTGCATCCAAATTCCCTCCCAGAGCTTGTACTTCTCATCTCTTCCCACCCCCAAATCCCTCCTTCCCACCCCACACCTCCTGTCTCAACCTAGTGAGAGTATATAAGGGCTGGGGATAGCGAGTGATGGAGAGGAGGGGAACAGAGAGGATGAGGCCTCAAGGAAGGGGTGGGGAGTCTTTGGGAAGGAATGTGATTTTCATGCATCGATGGGGATTTTCATGAATTGGTGGGTCCCTCTCTCCCCCCCCTTTCTTTTCTTTTTTCTTTTTTTGTTTTGTTTGACAAACCTAGGGGTTCCTTGAAATTCTGAAAAACTGAAAAGGGTTCCTAGACCAAATAAAATTGGGAAACACTGCTCTAGGTAGTATTCTATTATCCTTTAAGTTTGCCTTTCTTGCTTATAGATTATGAAAAAGTTGATCAGTAGAGAATTCTCTGGTATTGATGTCCACTTCACCTGTAAGGCAACCCTTTCATTGATATTGGTATCCGGCTCTTCTGAGAGGAAGTGAAATGGATAAAATAAGTCCATATTCTGTTTTGTGATGCATGGGTGCAACTCCTGTGTTTAGAAATTAAACTTCTGATTCATCTGATACTCAAGCATGTGTGAGTAGTTCCATGGCCAATTAAATGGAGTACTACTCACATGCTTAAAAGTAGTTTGTGTTTAAGTATCTTATGGAATTGAGTTTAAAATGGGTATGTGAAGGTGGAGGAAAATGTTTGTTTCTTCATTTCTGTTGGAGTGTGGATGTTAAGATATATATATATATATATAACATACATAAATGCTTTCTGGTGATAGTTTAGAAAAATGATCATTCATATGGAGGAGTACAAATACTTCCTCTGATAGTTTTATATTATGTTGCTTGCTGTCTCTTTGAATATTCAGTGGGGTGTACAGACTACATCTACATAGGGTGTAAAGACTACACTGTTGGTATATCAGGAGCTAATATGCTCTGACCTACAGCTGAAGTTTGAATAATTTAAGAGACAGGTTTCTAAATAGTAATGGCTGATGTAGGGAGTTTGTTCATTTTGTTTCTCTCACCAGTTTGAAATAAAGCCTGTTGCTGAAATAGTAATGTTCAGAAATCCGTGGCCAGATTTGCAAGAAGCTACATGAAGTCATAGGGCATTTGATCCATAGCTGCTTTACGTGTTTTTGTAAATCCTTCTAGGCACCTATACCAGGGTACAGGAGTACTTCCAAGCTAAAGAGTTAATACAGCAATCAGTTAACGTTGAACTCTAAGAAGGAGCAGAGGAAATATAAAGGCCTGACTGGAGGATGGCAGGAGACAGGATGGAAGGAGGAAAGGACAGCTGCATGGGAACTGGAGCCTCACCCACAGTTTTGTATGGACAGACTGTAGCTTAAAGCTGTTGTCTTTACTTAGTTACCTCTGATTATCTTCTGGTTAGTATCTTTGTAAGTTTTTGTATATGTGAACATGGGAAAAATGGTCCACAACAGACTAAATACTTCTGGGCTGTTTTATTTTGTAAGATGGGAAATCAGTGCTTCAGTCCTTAGGTACTCGAACTCCTTGTGAAAATCTGGCCTCCAGTCCTTAACGGCATGTGTAATGCTGTGAAAAGCCAGACATCCAGTTCTTATTGGTCAATCTGTAGCAGTCTGTTTAACCCCTTATTATTGTGGCTATCAGTATAGCTCTCTTGGAAGTCTGATCATGGCATCAACAGAGAGATACAACCATGCTCAGCATTAGAAAAGGAAAAAGTTTGTTTTAAAATGTTTAAAGATGTGTGTGTGTGTGTGTGTATTCCTTTACTGTAATCACAAGAAAACAGAAACATCCCAGCTGGAACTTGTATGTTGCTCTATTAATCAGGTCATTAATAGTCTCAAAGTGCAAAATTCATTTCCAGTTCTGTTCCAGATTTTGAATGACTCGAAGTTTGGGTTATGTTTCCTTGCTCAGGGTTTTGGTTCAGGCCCAGATCTAGTCTATTAATGGATAACTGTTACTAAACATTTTTTTTTTTTTTTTGCTGCTTGGGGCTGATAAGATTTAATAAATGGCAGCTGACTTATAATTGGAATGTTTTGAGTGTGCAAGAGTGATTGTATACAAATGTCATGGCAGCCTGACACATCTGTAAACAAGATTCCTATCTCTATTAGGCCTCATAGTACCCTGGTAGATACTCAAAGATATCTCCCCTTTACTCCTTCTAACTCTGAAAGAACTGTGATCTCCACCACAGTCTTCCATTAGCCACCTGAGAAATCTGACCTCATATTCATACTAGCCTGGCTGCTTCCTAATTTGGAGGTAAAGTTCTCTCAGCAATATTTTTCTGCTGGTTGCAGCCTCTGCTGGGAATCCAAAATCCCTCTATACTCTTACTCTTGTTGATGTAATTTCCTTTTTCCATCAATGGTTCATGTTGATTTGATTTGTTTTTTATTTGATTTAATAATCAATTGACTCATTTATACTGTATTTTGCTGTTTGTATAATTGACTCATTTATCTTTGTCATCCAATGCACATTTAAGTGGATCTCTCCAGTTTTGTTCCAACTGCATAAATAAAAATTGTTTTCCTTGCTGTATCTGTTAGGCACTATCTTGTGCTGAACGTTATGTCCATCTCCCTTTCAGCTATCACCTCCACACCTGCTGTACCACCTTTTACAACCCACTTGACTTCACTGTATTTACCTTTTTTACTTTCTGCTTTCCTAACTTTGCTCTCTCTGCCACATTTTTTCCTGTCGTCTTTCCTTCCCACCTCCTATTATTTCATTTCTAGATCTCACCCTAGAACTCATCTTGTGTGATCAAGTTTTCATGTAACCCCCCTCACCTTATTGATCACATCCTTGTCTACCTTATGCCTACTAACATCATCTTAACCTGATCCTCCTTGCATACCATTCTTTTGTTTCTCTTCTTTTGGTCTTGTTTCTCACTTTATCCCATGCTGCCTACTCCAAAGTAGGGTGTTAAATATTAGTTAATTGAATAGTCGATTAACCTCATGACTTCTTATCGGTTAGTTGACTATTCTATAGTCCCCGGAGATGGGGCCGGAAGCCAGTGCACCCTGGCCCCACCCCCAAAGAGCCCCCTGCCACTCCACACTGCTGCCTCTGTATCAGAGGCAGCAGCATGGAGTGCCAGGCAGTAGCTGGTCTACAAGGGGAGACAGTTTAAAAACTAGCTCCCCTCACAGACTGACTGCCTGTTGCCCCGCACTGGCACGAATGCAGCAGCACAGGGTGGCAGCAGCCCCTGTCAAGGGGAGGGGCTGAGCTTCTGGACCTGGCACAAGCTGGAACTGAACCAGGATGCCTGCCTGCCTGGCTGCTAATACACTTATAATGCAGAGCTGCAGCAGGGTAGGTTCCAGACCCAGCGCGAGCTAGGACTGAACTGGGCTGCTGGCCAGCCTGCTAAAAAGTTTACTGGCAGGTGTGTGTGTTTCGGGGGGGGGGGGGGGGGGGGGGGCGGATGCATGTAGCCTATAAGCTTTTACTTATTGGTTAATCGACTACACATTACATCCCTACTCCAAAGCCTGTTAGTGGCATTCAGTATCTTCTTTCACTCCTAGTGCAAGCTGCATGACTTTTTTTTTCTCCCTTCACCCATGGTATATCTATCATCTACCCACAAGCCTTACTTTTCTTTTTCCAGTTGGACTACTGTCTTCAAAAGGTATTCTTCTCTCCCTTGTTTTCAGTTCTCTCCGCTGATTGTGTTCACGACTATCCTTTCCTTCAACTCCCCCTCCTACACATTTATATATGATCTGTTGAGTAATCTGTCTAGTGTTCTCCTGGTATACATTGTCTCGGTACTTTTAAAGCATTTTTGCTCCAATAGCACTTTACAAATCAAACATTAGATCCTTGTATCATGATTTATGGAGTTTGCACTTCCACTGTCCTCCTGTATCGCTGATAAGCCCTAATGCCTCATTCTTTCTGTATTTATTTTTACAGTAATATTCTGCCCTCATGCTCAGGAAAGTGCTTGAACTGGGCTACTGCCAAACAGTGACAATAAGAATATGCCATGAGGGATTTAGACTTACCTATTTAAGGAAACAGGAGTTCTGAGGCTGTTTCTGAATGCACTGCCAGATTTCCTATACCAAGCAAGCCGCTGTATAAATTCTGAGCAAAATTCTGGTCTTTTAAAATGATAAAATCTATAAGCAAAGTCAGAAGAAAACTTTGGGGCTCCAGTAAAACTTCATATATAACATGCCAAGATTACTTTATTTCCAACTCAGATAATGTTCTCTAGGAAAAAGGGAAAAATTGGGTTGTGTCTGCTGTTTCTTTGGTATGTAAAATATATCAACCAACTGGCATCTGTCAAGCTCTTTAATCAAATGGAATCCTGTTTTGTGTAGCCTTAAATCATTGCTTGGCTTACAAGAGACATTATGCATGATCTATTTTGCCTGTACTTGAAACTTGTAGAATAAAAAAATAATTCTCTTTAGAAAGGAAATGAGCAAATAGGAATTATGTGTTTGAAAGCAGAGAATAGGCCTTCTTAGTCTATTTATTGTTACTTGACATTTTATAGCTTTTACCATGGATTTTCAAAACAGTTTTCAACTAATTAGATAACTCCTTTTCTGTCTGCAAACTGTCTAACCGGTCTGGGTACAGTAAGCTTCTGGAATTGGGGTAGATGTCATTCTTCCTATTGATTACTCTAAAGTAAAAATAAAAAAAGCTCTGTGTGTATGTGCCTGTCTGTATATGTATGGATATATTTAAAACATTTCTGATATATCACTTCCTAAAAGCTATGTAATGTTGCAGTATGAAAATATTTTATTAATTGAATCATTTATGCATATTTTCATAAAATATAAAGTAATTTTAGAGAAGATCAATTATTTTACAGAAACAATGTCTATTTGGGGAGGTAGAGAATGTATTTTAGATGATATTTCAGGATCAAATCCTGTTTGAGTATAGGTGGCATCGGAGACCATGTTTTTCTTACACTACACGGAACTGGGGGTAATGTGGGTAAATTATATGTGTCAAGGTCCTCAAAAAAGAGGTTGGCTGGTGAAAGCATAAATTGAAGGTCATAGCTATAGTTCTGAGTATGATGAATTTGCCAATGTAATAATATTTAGCTTTTTGCCTTGTGTTTTTCATTTGTAGATACATATAAGAATGTGCACTGAGCTCTTGCATCCTCCTTTTTATGTTTGTAGATTTCTGTGCTTTACAAAAGCGGTCAAGATCATTATCTCTTTTACAATGTCAAGTAATGAATGCTTGCAGCTCCCATTAATTAATACTATAATAGTATAAGATTCTTCTATTATAGCAAGCACCCCCCTTCACATGCTTCGGAACACTGCACAGCAATGAAAATAGAAAAAGCAATTGTATATAAACATTGTACATACACACTAGATACTGCAATCCAAATAGTACATCATTAAGTATGGGGAGTGGGAGAATGCTGCATTGGGAGTCAACATTCAATTGTTTAAAATGCCTTCTTGAACGCTATATATAAATATATACACAGGGCTCGCCGAACCGCAGCGAGCCCCGCTCTCCAACCGCGCTGTCCGGTGATCTGAGCATGTGCAGATCGCCTGAACCCGGCTTTTCCGGGTTACAATCTACTCGCAGTTGTATATAAACATTGTACATACACAATAGATACTGCAATCCAAATAGTACATCATTAAGTATGGGGACTGGGAGAATGCTGCATTGGGAGTCAACATTCAATTGTTTAAAATGCCTTCTTGAACACTATTTATATATATAAAACTGAAAATACATGACCAGAATCAGATGTCTATGAGGATACCATAGCAGAAGCAGGTCATCCTCAAAACTCAGCTGCAATGATGAAAACTCCAACAGACCGTTTTTTCCCTGGACTATGATAAACGTGTATGCTAAAATATAAGGTAATGTCCAGATATTCTAAAGAGTTTTTTCCCCAAACATAGTGTTCAAGGCTGCTCCATTAAAAAAAATCCTGTCAGAAAATTTGTCTCATGAATTTTTCCATGAGGAAAGATGTTTTTGGTGGATTTTTCCATGAGGAAGATTTAAATGAAACCTTTTGTTTTGGATTAACATTAATCTCTGCATTTCCTAAGCAATATCAGTGCCTCATTGGAGTTGGAACTCTGGGTGCCTGATGCTTCTATCTCCGCTTCTGATTGGGCTATATTTCCCAGAATGCTTTATGGTTTCATCTTTTGATTGAGCTGCCACTGAGCATCATCAAGTTCTGATCAGGTCTAATTGGAAGCTTTTGGGTTCTCTTAAAAAAATCTTGTCACTTCATTTAGGATTCTAAATGGAAACTGAGCTCCTCTGAAAATTTGAGGCTTAATGACTCTATGTTAAGAGACATGTCAAACAGTCTGAATTAACACCTATGATGCATTAGTAAGCTAGGCTATGGAAAACAAACTAAATTTAGGAATTAAATATGCACTACTTTTCTGCCTATTTCAGGGACACAACACATGTCAATTGTAAAACAACTATTTATTACCAAGCAAGACAAAATTGATCTATCTGCTGCAACCATCATTCTGTCGTTCTCTGGAAAGGCAGCACTGAACCAGTCTGAACAAACTTCATGACTGCTGCTCTTAATTAGAACAATATAATAATAAAGATAATTCTCTCAATAAAATATTTTTGATAACAGCTTAGCATGTAGTTTAATACAATACAACACATATTTTCATAGTATGTTTGTTTCTGGACAGATACATCTTAAACAGTAGCTCTGAAACTTCCTGGGAAGCTTTAATTTGATTTTTAGTTTCCATTGCTGGAAACCTTTCCAAATATCTTGTTACACATCCTGCCACTCTTACTTATGCCAAACTCTGATGTATCTCCACAGACCAAAGCAGTCTCTGGTTTAACTCTATTAGTGTGAGTGCAGAAAATAAGGTTAAACCAGGGATATTTTGGCTCATTGCTTTAAATAAGAGTTTTGCATGAATAAGAGCATAAGTCAATGCAGTTACCAGAGGACTGAATTGAATGGGCATAAGTGAATGGAGTTACCAAAGAACTAGTTCAGGGGCAGTTGCAACTAAGGAAGGACTAGAGAAGTCTGTTCCTGGTAAATAAAGTAAACCATTGCAGGTCTTTCAGTGTTAATTATGTTGCCTCCTGCAAATAATTAACTGGACGTTTGTACTTGAAGAGTGAGCTTCACTGTTTTCTGCATCATCATCAGACTGGAAATTTTAAATTATGCTAGACTCAGTGGCCGTAAGAACACTTTAAAAAATAACGGCCAGATTCAAACTGTGTCTTCTGCTTAATCATAAGCAGAAAAGGAGCCTAATGGGATACAACCAGAGTCAACTGTTATTTTCTGCCTTTTAGGGTACAGCATTGATTTGTTTCAGCTGGGAAACTTAACAATGTATGTTCCAACCCCAGTATTTCTTCTTGGCTACATAGGTGTATAAATCCAAGCACTGCACATATTTAACTTCAGTGGAATTTACTGAATAAAGATGAAGGTCAATCAAGAGCTATGGGTTTAAAAAGTAATTCAGAACATCCACAGTATTGAAAAGGATAAAGTTTTGGCTTTTTTAAATTTTTATTTTTTCACCAGTAAGTCAATACTATGTGTGGGGTAGGAGAGGAAATCCATTTTTCATCCATCTGTAAGAAACAAATTCTAACAACAAAGTGCCAGATTTTGGTAACTTTAGTCATGTTCAATAGTACCTTATTCAGTTATGAGTCTCATTGGACTCAGTGGGTTACTCATGGAAAAATCTGCCACTTAATGTGAGGAAAAGTTTTGGAATGTGGCCTCCAATAATTTCCTTTGTAACTCTCTATAAAATGGCCAAAATAACCACAGTAACTAATTGGTTAAATAAAATTTGAAATTTCTGGTCCAACTCATTTTAGAGTTATAAGGTGAAAAAAAATTCCAAGATTGTGAATCATTACATCTCTGGAATCATTTGTACAAGTTGCTTCACACTTTCCAGTATAATTCTACCACAGGCATGCTATTATAACTGAGAAATGTCAGGTGAATTGGTTTGGTTCTGGAGATGTTAGATATAGTTATAGGAACAAAAGGATAAAATTAATTTTGTAATGGAGAGTGACTTTCCAATTTAATTATGAATAGGTTAGCATTTTACTATTTAGCAAGTTTTTATGTCTGGGCTGATTATCGCTTCCATGAAATATTTCACAAGCTTCTTGCTTTGCATTACTTCTTGATATATTTAACCTGCATGACAGAGTGGTTTGATTCTTAGTAATAAGGTTAGTAAATCAGAAAAGCTAATGACAGGAGGCTTAGAGGCTCCAGTAATGATTTTTGAGCATGCCGAGACAAGAGGATGAATCTCCTCCCCATCATGTGATGAAAGGATGATTGTGCCAGCATAAAAGCTAATTAATTAAAAAGACATTTTATTTTATCACAGAAGATTAACTTGGGCTGGAACAATTATCATTATGCTTTCCTTATGTGCATGAACAGTGGATAATATGATTACAAACCTCCCATTGGTTACATGCTTCTCAAGGCTGGACTGCAAACATTCCAGATTAGAATGAAATGTAGCAGAGAGAGATGGATGGAAATGTTTGGTGTGTGGGGAGTACAATTCTTGTCTTGTTTAGACTGGTGCTGCATGTTTTTCATTGTGTAATATGTTTGCTTAACTTTTGTGTCTGTTAATAGGTTTGTCCCAGTTACAAAATACAGCTCTAGTAAATACAGGGGGGAAGGGAACCAAACAACAGTGTTGCATTTCTTAACAAAAGAAGAAAAGCAGAAAAGGGCTGATAGCAACTTTTATTATAACTTCAAAATTGTACATATCTGAATGCTGCACGTGTGGTGAAAATTGCTCATGATTTTGTTTACTAATTAATATTGCATATAATATTAAAATATTTCAGCATTGTTGTGTAGTGGAACCTATCTGCCCACTTAGCACAATGGGGTCCCCCAATTCTGGTGGCAGCTTTTTGGACCCTGCTGTCCCATACACAGTAAATGATGGTAATCTGCCATCCTGAAACAGGTTACCTTGGATTTTCCATACCAGGGTGTAGTAGAATCTTACCACAAGGGAAGGGAGATTTAAAATCAGTTGTAATTGTTGGCATGTGTATATGGGCCTTTAGGCAACCCCAAAGGACTTGCAGACATACTTTTTAATGATCAGGAGACTTACCAAACTGTCTCCTACTCACCCCACATCAGACACAATATTTCAGTAATTAGTAATCAATTACAGTTTTACTTTTGAGACAAGCTTGCTTCCTACTCAATTATTCTTAGCTCATAATAGCTGTGCTGACAAGTAGTTGAGTCATATCTTTTACAAGCCTGCCAAAAGCCACACAGCAAGCAGAGAGAGGCAAGACTTAAGTGAAACCATGTTCATTGAATCCAAAAGATAATTAGTGTTATGGATAATTATCTAACTGCTGCTACAAATTTATGTTCTAGGTATACAACAAAGATGCTGTTGTCTGGTGAAAAGGGTATTTTTAGTTCCAAGAAATAAGTCACAAGTACTGTAATGTTGCCATAGTACCATTAGGGATATTGAGTGGTTTTTCACATTTGAGTTTCAGGTGTTCAGACCCTTCTAAATATGCTGCAATGTCTTTACAACACCCAAAGGAATGAAAGTGGAGGACCTAAAGATCATTCATGCAGACTGGGTTCTTAACACTAAATGTCAAAGATCTTTTCTTAAACTCATATAATGGACCAGCGGCCAGATCCTAACTACATTGAAGACTATTTGAAAGATTAATATTAACCTTGAATGGAGTTGATCAGGCCCCTGATGGGTAGTTCCTGAGGAATGCATTCAAATTGTGCATATGCCCATTTGCACAGCTAAACCACACCACATCCAGTGCCAAAGGGAACGCTCAGAGGCTGTAGATTTAGATGGAGGTTTTGCTGCTATATCGTACTGTATTTCAGCATGTAGTGTATCATGGAGCATATGCCCAGTTGGGTAACATGCACACACAAATCAACCTTAACCTTCCCAGTTCCTAACTTTTGGCATTTAGTTGTTCAACCTTAATGTTGCTTTAGTAGTAATCTTCATGCTGCTGAGTAGCTTTTTTTTTAGCATAATTAAAATATCTGTACCATGTAACTAAAGTATCCAGCTCTATATAGAGATATCATGCCTTTTCACTCCATATAATCTTCATAGGAATATAAATATATTGTTCTGTATGCACATGTTAACCAAACACATTTGAATTGTTCATTCCAAATCCTTGAAAATGGAGCCTACTTATAATTTTTGGAACATTGTGTTCTAAAACGTAGTATTGTGAAATAGCTGGAAATTAATTTCATTTTGTTGTTTTCTATAAGATTTATTTTGCTTTTGGTGAGCGATCTGTCACATTTTGTAGATTTTTATACTTCACTTGTAACTATGAACTGGCCAGTTTTACTGTAACCCATAACTGTATTTTCAATTAATAAAATATATCTATTTTTAAAAGTTCAGCGCCTATATCACTGTTATCCAGCCTAGCAAAATTGTCTATTATAATGATATATGTCATAGTGAAGAAAAGATTCATCTTAAATAATCTGAATTTCATTCACTTATATCTGTGAAAACAAAGTCAGAAATAATTAATCATTTTTGCTTGGTGGCTAAATCCTTCTCAAGCAGCACTTCAAACAGGCCTTAGAGCTTACGACCTTTTCTAATTGGGACCTTGTGCTTGCTGCTGGTGCTTAGTGTAATATATTTGCATTGGATTCACTGGTGATTTCTTCATGAATCATGGAACTGCATTTGCAGGTCTGAATCCAAAATTAAGAGATCCACATACTAATTAAAAATACCACTTTCATCATGACTAAACCAATATGCAACACTAAGCTCAAGTAGTCATTATGTGAGCATATCCTTGAGGATTTAGAAGAAAGAGTATTCACTTTCCTTCCCAGCTTGTGGAATGGTAATACCAGAGCTGGATTAAGCTCTTCGTAGGCCGTAGGCATTCTCATAATTGTAGGCCCTTAAATTAGACTACATAGAAATGAGAGAAAAATTCCCCATTACCTGTACACCTAATATCACTCACTTTAATTTTCACTCTTGAAAGTGTTACACCATGTGAGAAATTCATGGTACTACATTCTAAAATAACAGCCATTTTGTTGTATACTACAATTATACTTAGGAATCGGCTGATAAGGAGAAAAGAAAGCTGATGTTGCTGCTGCTATGACTATAAAATCCACAGAGAAATACATTGCTGATAACTTGGCAACATTCTGTCTCAAGATCGGTCAGCATCATTTACGAAATAACAATACATTGGCTGATGCTGGCCATACATTTCTGCCAGAAACAGTATTTAGTTGTAGCCCAGGTTCCCTGTAAGCTGTGTGCCTGTGTGGGTGCACAGCCCTTTTCTTAGCCCCACAAAGAGTTTCAGAGCTCCCTGTGAAGTAAGGGAGCTCAGCTGATCAGCTGGAGAAGCAGGAGCAGGGCACTCACCCTCTCGGAGGAGCAGAAGCAGGAGCAGTTGCTGCTGCTGCTGACTGCTATAAATGGAGAAGCTGGCTCCAGCCTCGGCTCCAGGGCTAGGCAAAAGATGATCTGTGGGCTGGATGTGGCTCCCTGCCTGCCTTCCAGAAAGCTGGGTGCAGGGCCACCTGGGTGTTTGTGAATGCTCAGAGTCTGGAGGAAGGGAAAACAGGCTTCTCGTGCTGCCCCTTTCCCCACTAGTTCCCATTGGCCAGTTTCCACCAATAACAGCTGCCTGTTTGCAGGACAGTGCCCCTTCCCCCATCTTCCAGGCTTACAGCATTCAGTTCAGAACAATAAACGTGGTTTCTGCATCTCCCCTGAGCATGTTCAGGGGCTGGAAGGCAGGGACCCTGGCTAAGGAACATGCTGGGCTACTGGCTGGGAGCCAGGTAAGGTCTTCCAGGCACCCCAGCTCCTCCTTCCTTCCCCCAACCCTCTGCCCCCCTTCTGCATCCCTATCCCATGTTACCAAAACCTTCTGCACCCCTGCTCCAGCTCCCCTACACCTTCCTAGACACTGCACCTCTCCTATACCCCTCCTCAGGCAGGGCTGGCCCAAGCCATTTGTGCCCCAGGAGTGTGGCACCGCTGTCGGGAGTGCAGCGCATGCACGGCTCCACACAACCCCCACTCAGACCCTGTATCCTAATCTACTATCCCTAGTCACAGCCCAAATCCATGCACTCCCCCTCCTGCACTCCTGTCCCAGGTCACAATATTCTCTGAAGTCCTGGCATCCCTTCCTCACCTCAGTCCATTGCCTCAGGTCAGGATCTCCTGTTTCACCCAAACTCTCTCCCAGATCCCATACCCCAATCCCTTACTCCAAGCTCCCTTCTGCACCCAAACTCCATCTCAGACCCCCACACCTCCTCCATTACTATAATGGAAAAGTGTGGCCCTCAACCACTTACTAAATTATTGTAATGGCCCCCCATCTATTGTCCACCCCTGTGTTAATGGCTAAAGGTAAGAAAGCAAACAATTTTTTTAACAGAATTTTTTGAGTGTTGCAGATATCTAAAACTCTGATCTTACTGATTTTTTAAAATCCTGTGTTACTAATTAATACATGGTAAACTATTGAATTAAGGCAAGATTTTTGCTATCTGTTAGAGTTCTGCCTCTTATGAGTCAGAAGTAGCAAGTACTAGCTGTGATGCTAGCTGCCTTGTAGGATGAAACCTTATTTGCAAGATCTTTGAACCATACATCTAAGGTCTCAGAGGAGTAGCCTTATTAGTCTGTAACTAAACAAACTTAAAAAAAAAAACCATCAATGGTCCTGTAGCACCTTACGCTAACAAAACATATAAATAGTATCATGAGCTTTTGTGGGGACAGCCCACTTCTTCAGCCAAGGATAATGTTAATTTTCTTTTCATTAGATTTCATATTATGTAATTATATGCATTGTTCCTTGCTAATTATCTTTTGTTTTAATATATTTTCTTTCACACCTCTGGACTATTTAAAATATATTTGTTTACTATTTTTGTTTGTACTGGTGGGTGCACAACCATATACTACCTCAGTATTGGTGTTGCACATAAGAAATTTCAATCAGCCCAAAAGAAAATTCAACCTGCCCAAGAATGGAAAATCTTAGCGGGAACACTGGTAGTAGCCTAGGGCTTCTGAAACATAACTCTGAAATGCAAACACTGTGGCTGTGTCTACACTGGCATGAATTTCCGGAAATGCTTAAAACAGAATACTAAAACTGTCTACATTGGCAGGCTGCTTTTCCGGAAAAAGGGCTTTTCCGGAAAAGCCCTTTTTCCGGAAAAGTGTCTGTGGCCAATGTAGATGCGCTTTTCCGGAAAAGAGCCCCGATCGCCATTTTTGCGATCGGGGCTTTTTTCCGGAAAAGACTACTGGGCTGCCTACACTGGCCCTTTTCCGGAACAGTGTTCCGGAATAAGGACTTATGCCCGAGTGGGAGCAGAATAGTTTTTCTGGAATAGCGCTGATTTTGTACAGTAGAGCATCGTTGCTTTTCCAGAAATTCAAGGGCCAGTGTAGACAGCTCGCAGCTTAATCCGGAAAAGCAGCTGATTTTCCGGAATAAGTGGCCCAGTGTAGACACAGCCTGTAGTAATAAGTAGTGTTCCCGTTAACATTTTCCATCCTTGGGCGGGTTAAATTTTCTTATGTGCACCGCTAGTACAAACAAAAAAAATCTATATATAAATTCATATTTTAAACAGCTTGTAGGTATGGAAGACAAAAATTTTAAAACAAGGGAGAATTAACAAGGAACAATGCTTATGAAGCTTATTTAATATTAAGTAATAAGAAAATTAACAATACCCTCGGACTACATGTATTTTATCATCCTTTCTAACAACTCAAGCTAGTAAACACACCAAAATGTGTATTATCCACACAGCTCCTCTTTAAAATGCTAAAGCAATCTGAGAGTCAACTGGAAACAGTTATGTTCTCCTTGAAAATATTAATACAATATTTACTTACACTGGCAAGGAGAGAAAAAGGCACGCACTGAGGCATATACAGTTTCCCTGGGATGTCAACTCTTAATTTGATTAATAGTGCACAAACACAGAATAGTAAAAATAAGTAATAAAGGAATACAGAAAGCAAATAAAGCCACGCCTGTGAAAATAGGAAGGGAAGTAAAACATCAAGTGGTTGGTAATGGGTATTTTAAATAAATGTTTAGGATCACTACTCAAGTGAAACAAAGATCTGTAAACATAGCTAAAAGTTACCTTTGTTTGAAACTTTCACATTGTGTGTGTCACTAACTCTAGGTCTACATCTACACTGCAGGCTTCTTGCGCAAGAACTGCTTTGTGCAAGAGTTCTTGTGCAAAAGATCTCGCACAAGAGCATGTCCACACTGCCATGTGCTTTTGCACAAGAGATGTGCTTTTGTGCAAGAGCATCCATGGCAGTGCAGATGCTCTCTTGCACAAGAAAGCTCTGATGGCCATAGAGGTTTCTTGCACAAGAAACCCCTGTTGCCCGTCCACACTGCCGTCTTGTGCAAGAGCTCTAGAGCAAGAGGGCTTATTCCTCGTGGGGAGAGGAATAATTGTTGCGGAAGAAGCCCTCTGTTCCAACTCTTTACTGTAAATTTACTAGCACAAGAACGGGCATGCAGTGTAGATGCTCTGCAAGTTTTTGTGCAAGAACAGTTGTTCTTGCGCAAGAAGCCTGCAGCATAGATGTAGCCAAAGAGTAGAAGCTCCAGAGTAGCACTTTAACACATGGCTTCAGAGTTTGTAGACAGATCCATTTTCTAAAGTGCTTGCAAATACAGTCTTCATCCTACAACACACCTAGCATCACACCTAATAACACCCATTGACTCATAAGAGCTAGAACTATATCATATAGAAAAGATCTGGCCTTTATGTCCCTCCCCAAACAAATTCTAAAACTTAAGGGAATCCACTCTAATTGAAAGTCCAAACAAATAAATAGGTTCCATGGTAAAGTTCTTTTAGTTTTAACAATTTACTAGTATTAATTAGTAATACAGAATATTTAAAAGAAAACCCAAAGACTAGAGTCTTCAGATATCTATAACACTCCAAGAAATCTGTTAAAAGAATTATTTTCTTTTCGTACCGTAAGCCATTAACACCTATGTAAACTTTCTTTGAAATGTAATCATGCAACTGTCATGAGCTAGGCCTTTCTACATATTCCTTATCTATAACAGCAACCTATGTTACAATAGAAAAACACCAATACAAGTCAAGTCAGATTCTGCATTAAGATCTGCTAATGCAGAATCTCTTCACCTTCATTATTTGTCTGCTCTGCATCTGTTTCCCTCAAAAACAAGCTAATTTTTATCTCAGGCTAACATCTCCAGGCAGATTGCTTCCTGTTAAACTCAACACGGCCAAAAGCAAGCTCTTTATCTTTCCCTCCTGATATTAGGTGAAAAATATTTTGGTCTAGAACTGCTGAGGAATCACTGTTTTTTGTGACTGCACTACAAGTCTAACAGTGGGTTCTACATTATTCTTCCCTCCCCCCCCCCATCATATTTTCCTGTTATATTTAAGATCCTGCAATTATGTCACCAATCACCAATTAATACTAATGTTCCCTCTAAACTGCAGGGCAGCACATCTTCACAGGTGATTAATCAGCCCTGCTCAGTCAGTCAGTTCCCTGCACTGAGCCCTGAGCCTCTGATTGGGGGGGTGGGGCGGAGAGGGTGATTTATCACCTGTGAAGTTATGCTGCTGAGCAGTTTAGAGGGAACACTGATTCATACCAACTCCTCCTCACTCCAGCCTCAACAAGGAAAGGGAAGTTATATTTGACTAAGCTCCCTCTGATACATTAATGAGACAATGAAGTTTCCACAGCAGCATCCCCATCTCCCATATAGCCACATGCCTCCTTACCCCGGCATATCAGTGTAACCCCTCTCATGCAGCCTGTTTCCCCCCCCCCCTGCTCCAGACTGGAGTGAGTCAGAGCACCCAACAAACTCCCCCTACCTCACCACACAGATGCCAGCATCCACCCTTTTTTCCCCCACCTACCTACCCCATGCAATCTGCTCACCCTGTCCTCCTCTCCCATCCCAGCAGGCTGGAGAGTGCTAGGTTTCTCAATGAAACTTCAGCCAAAACCAGCTCCTGTAGTCACAAATAACAGACAAGTTGGTGACAAGTTTTCCAAATTTCACCACTGTTTTCAAAATGTATCTTGCCATCTTTGGAACAAAGTGTGAAGAGGAACACTCTTTTTCAAAGTTAAAACATATAAAGAACTGTCTTCGGTCTACCATGAGACAGAAACGATCATTTTCCCTTGTGCTAATTGAGCGTGAGCTTTTGAAAAAATTACCTTTAATGTAATCTCTGATTTTGCTAACAAAAAGAGTTGCAAAGTAAATATTGTGTTATACCTGTATGTTGTTTGTTGACTAAAGATTTAATGCATCTGCATTTAATTGACCTTCATAATTTGTGCATGTATACTAATACAACATAGCAAGTTAAGTGAGATTTAGCAGTTTTCTTTTCTTATTTTTGAGTCAATTATAAATTTTTTTAGCCCCTATAATTTTTCATAGGTCCTAGGCCTACCATGCCTAATGGATAAATTGAGCCTGGGTAAAACAGCAATTTCATCTCTGCTCTTGTAACCTAAATCTACTGCAGTATTCCCCAAACTTCTGCAAAGTTTTGGCCCTCTCCAGGAAATTGAAATCAGTGTCTTTTTGAGTTCATTTTCTCCCTCCTATTTCACCTTGGATGGTCCATCACCAATTCAAAATTGGTGAAAATTGACAATTGTTATTTACCCTCTGAAACATCACCCTAAAACCCACCACTTGCTTGTGTTTAACATCTCTCACTTCCATTCTCCTCACAACCAGGCAATCACTATATTTCCTTTACAATATTTCTAAACTATTTTTCTTCAGTTCCACCAAAAACACTTGTTCCCTGTCTTGCTCGTATTTCAACTTGACTACTGTGTAACTACTTCCTTTCTGGACTCCACACATCAAATCTTGTACGTGCGAATGTTCACCCTCAAATAGAGGTCTGTCTTGGAAAATGTCTGTTTGAACAGTGGAAGTTTGGCAGAGTTAAAAGCAAATAAAAAGCTGCTTTATAAGGATGATATGTAGGTTTCCTGAGCTTAAGCTGTCACTGTGTGCTGCTGGTATATTAGAATTGGTGTGGGCAATAATTTTTGGTGGGGGGGCCACGCCATGATTTTGGAAAGTGGTCAATGGCTGCATTTTTCTGTGGAGGAGGTGCGGAGTCTAGGATGGAGGGTGGGTGCAGAAGGGAACACAGGGTAAGGTACTGGGGTGCAGGACATGGTTTGAGGTCTGAGAGGGCATTTGAGTGAAGTAGGGGGTTGGAGTGTAGGGTCAGGGAAGAGGTATGGGTTCAGGAGAGATTTCTGGCTTTGGGGAGGGGTATAGGAGAGGGCAAAGGGTCTGGGAGAGAGTTATACCTGGGGCAAAGGAGTGCATAGGGTTGGAAGCACTCCCAGTGTAGGCTGGGCTCCCTGCCTGTTGCAGCCCAAGACCTCTTGAAAATGCAGGTTGTTCCCTCCATGTGGCTCTCAGTTCCGAGACAAGGAAGAGGCTCGTGCCGTCCCCATCCCCCAGGCCAATTTCTCAGCTTGGGTTGGAAGCCGGGAGATCATACAAAGCCTCCTCTTCCCTCCAGAGCAAAAAGATATGTTTTGAGGGCTGGATCTGGCCTTGCATTTAAAATAGGTGCAGCTGAGTGCAGGGTGTCTATGGGTTGGATCCGATAGCTTGGCAGGCCAGATCCAGCCCTCAAGACATATCTTGCCCACCACGTATTAGAAGATATATAAATTATGCATGTGCATTTAAGTTTATAGTGCTGAGTTTCAGTTATCCTGGTTTTGGGATGGTGAAGGGAAGCTGTAGTTAAGGGTCATCAGAGATAAGAACAGCTTGAGTTTAGAAACACGTTTATTTTAGGTAAACTGAGTTAAACATTCTATCTTGCAATTTTTTCTCTCAACCCCTTATCTGTAGTACTTTTCTCCTATTACCATTCCTTGTCACTGAAATATTATGAGCATAGCTATTGTGAGAATGTTATCCATAGTGGAATATATGGATTAGACACATACTTACCATACCTTGTTAAATTGTATTCAATCTGTCCATTACATTGTAGGAGTGGCCTAGTCTAAGAGAAATTCTGGCTTTGGGGGCCTCTAGCTCTGTTAGATGACACTGCTTAATGGACGCTTACTGATACTCTAATTTAGTGACACAAAATGTTTCCTTCTTGTAAGGGCTAACAGTTACACTTTGTTGCCATTATCATGTTGTAAAGATTTTAATCTTTAAACCACAGTGAGTGACTGCTGTGATTGATTTCACTGTTCTTGACTCACTGATTTTCCACAATGTATTTTCCAGGGCATCAGTGTTCCTGATTTGTAACAGGAAGAGAGAGAAGTAAAGGAACAGTTTTATCCATTGCCTTGTCACATTTGTAACATTGGGAACTAATAATGAATCAGAAGGAAAAGAAATCAGAGGTAAGCCAAACATTTTGCTAAGTACTTTCCAAAACTAGCAGTCAATTTAAACTTGAAGGAAAAGATCTAAACACACTATTGATTTCCCCAAAACTACATCTTTGTTGTGAAAGCTTTAGTTTATAAGTTTGCACCTTTCAAAATACAAGTAGTCCTTGGAGTTACGATGTTTTGGTTTTCGTTGAGTAGAACTTACGATGCTTCTAGATTGATACTCTGATTCAACCTATGACTGTAGATTTCGAGTTTACTACACTTGGTCCTGCAGAGGAGTAGGTTGTTGCTCTAAGTGAGAGTGTTCTGACTTGCCACACAGTTGTAAGGAACTAACTGTCTTAAATCCAGAGGACTGCCTGTAATAATAATGATTAAAACATAAAATTGGCAAATGCCACTATCTCTCATTTTCTGATCCAGATTTTACATGTACACTGACTATCAATAACTTTATCCATATCATACACTAAAATTCTAAGCTTCTGAATACCTATTAACAAATAATGCAGGAGGCCCTCGTGATTTGTGGAATTGCTTTTCTCATAGTTCCGGTATACACAAGTCTCCTGGCCTGGCTTAGGGGGAGGAGAGTTGCGGTGTTCCCTGCAACTCCTGGCTACTGTGGTGAGTTGCAGTGAATTTCCCATGGCTCTTGGCAGCTGTGGTGAGTTCCCTGAAGCTCCCAGCTCCAGTCATGAGTTTGGGAGCTGCAGGGAGCTCACCACAGGGGTCAGGAACTGTGGCTCCCTGTATTTGTGAATTTTGCTATTCATGATAGATGCAGGACCATATCCACCACGAATGGCGAGGTTTATTTCTATTTTTTAAAAATGCAGTGCCCCAGAAACCTGTTTTTTCTTCCTCAAACATGGAATTCTCCTTTGAAAAAAATGATACCTGCTCAACGCCTCTGAGGAATAAGAGTCAACCAGTACTATTGAGTCCATTTCTCATTATGGAAAAAAAATTATTAATGTAAAGTCTTCTATTTCATGTCCTTTGTAATTGAGAAAGGAGGAAGATTTTTCTCCATTTGGGAATGGAAAGTCTCATTTTTCCTTTTGCTTATGCACTTGTTTCTGAAATTAGAAGACCCTGGGAAAATTGACTTTTAAGTCAGAAGCTGTTGTCGTATACTTCTAGAAGTGAACCACAATATTCAGATGATGGAGTTAGTAGAACCAGGGCCTTGTAGAGTTGGACTTGGGGTAACTAGACCACATGGTTCTATAGGTAGAGGGATTCAGCCTACAGCATTACAATGAAAATAATTAAAAAAAAAAAAATTATTTTGTAGTATTTCTATTATATAGAGAATACCTGAGATTTGTGTGGGATGATTTGTATAACTCATTTGTGCCTTACCACTCATCACTAAGCCTGCCATCCCAAAATCATGCCAATATCATCTTCATATTCTCACTATCCTGTATTATATAATTTTATATTTTATATAAACACATAATGTCAATCATCAAAGCCTATCTAAGTATAAAAACTCATAGTGCTCTGCTCCCTGTCATACTTTACACTTCACATGTGGGCTTTCCTCTTCTTTTGTAACCATTTGGTTGTGGTGTTATGTGATGGTCTTTCTAGTGTGGCACAATGCATGCTAATATCATTTTTTTGGGTTCAGGGTTTGCCTTGGCAGCTAAACCTTGACCCTCAGTCAGAACTTCTATATTCCTCCACAGTTTTCTGTACTGGTTTGGAAGTAGAAAATTGTGAGCAATAGAATTAGATGAGTAGGGTTGAAAGAATAATTTGTTTCTTTTGTCCCATTACCGTTCCTCCTCACTGAAGTATCAAGAAGGTGGTTACTGTGAGAGTTGGTCCAACTGAGAATTTCATGCTGACACTTCCGATGTGCACAAGAGGAATTGTGATCACAGTTTCTTCCGTTATTCTTCCTTGTTACTGTTGCTACTCATATCAGTGCCCCTTTTGTAGGGGTTTCCCCTCTGAATTGTTATAGCATTTCTGACATCCTGCACGCAGCTGCCCCTATTTTAAATGTTTCTGGTTTTGGTGGCGTAAGCATCTTTTCTTTGCTAGAGAGGGAAATGCTTCCTTGTCAGCAGAGGCTTACAGGAAATGTATCTTGGCTATCTCACTCTTCTAAGAACAATAAACAAGTATAGATACTGACATCATAGTGTGAGTAGGGACAGAGGGCATGAATGATGGATTGTGAATCATCTGTGTCCGTTCAATGGTGGATTGTGAATATGTCACGTCTCTCTGACTTGGCAAAGTTAGCAGTTGTATGGGAGGCCACCAATCAGAACTGAACTTGTACCGGAAAGCGAGTCTGGTGATTCAATGGATGGTACCCTTCCCTCTGAATCATGTCTGAACTAGCATAAGGGGCAGAGTGCTACTAGAAGTGTTGCCTTTCAGAAGAGATTTAAAAGCAAGTTCTTAACTACTGTTAATTATTAAAATAGAGTAGCGCTGTTTGTGAGAGTTAACATCTTGCTTTAGTATGGTGACTAAATTCCAATCTACATAATTGCATTCGGTCAAACATTATTCACTTTTCATTTTCTTTTGGGGAAATTATATTTCATATGTGTTCTTGTATCATTGCTGTGAACACTTGAAATATTTCCTCTTTCAGATCAGAGTTTTAATTGTAGGAATTAATGTATATATGGGTGTATGAGTAATACATAATATTAATAATGTGTATATGTGTGTACAAGTATGTGAATACTTCACATAAAAATGTCAGTCTAATACTAAATGTCGCCATTTGTGTGTGTACAACTCACCTCATTACATAGTATTTCTAACAGTAGTGGAGGATCCTTCCAAAACTAAAACATGCCAAATAATATATGCCATAGTTCATGTTTATAGTTCATACAATATAGTTCAAATGCTAATTTACTAACAGTTTCAGTGCATGTCTGTTAACTCTCCAACATCTGGGCTAGTTGCTTTTTGTACAGATGTGCACCTTTTATTTCTGGTTTGCATCTTTTTAGTGATTGAAAACACCCAGCTATTACTCTTTGTGCATGACATAAGCTCGTATGACATTTTACTATTCATACTGGTTACTTTTATTTTGGAATGTGCTGTGTTTCCTACTGGAAATAACAAGAGTGCCATAAAGAGTGTGTCCTAAAGCTAAACTGGGCCCTGAATTAAACCTGAGGATTTTAATAGAGCCCAGTGTATTTGTGGAATGAACTAGGGACACACCTTTACTGTATAGGATATGCATCTCACCTGTTCAAAGGTGAGTGGTGTCTGGTTTTTGAACACTAGGACTGTGTCTACATTGCACACTTCTTGTGCAAGAACAGCTGTTCTTGTGCAAAAACTTGCAGGATGTCTATACTGCGCACACGTTCCTGTGCAAGTAAATTTACAGTATAGCGTTGGAAAACAGGGCTTCTTGCACGAGAGCTCTGACACTCCATCAGGAAGAAGCCTTCTTGCACAAGTGTTCTTGCACAAGAGGCCAGTGTAGCCAGGCAGCCAAGAGTTTTTGCGCAAGAACTGGCCTCCCAGGAAAAAAGCCAAGTGGATGCTTGGATGCTCCGTACCTGCACTCACAGCTCCTTACTTCCTGGTTACCAGACGCCCCTTAAAGGCACATGCAGCCTGCAGATGCTGCATGGCAGCAGCAGCTCAGCCAGCAGCTCCACCATGCGGCTCTGCCCTGCTGCACCCAGGAGCCCCCCAGAGATGTCTGCTCCAGGGGGACACTGAGAGCCTCCACCTTCCTCCCAGCAGCCACTTCAGGGCTCCCAGGAGACCCGGAGGGGCACATAGCGCCATACCTCTTGCTGGTCCCAGGCAGAGGTCGAGGCCCTTCTCGACCTGTGGGCTGAGGAGGAAGCCCTCTACAACCCCTATGCCTGTCACCGCAATGTGGATATTTTTAGCCATATGGCCCAGGCACTCTCCCAGCAGGGACATCTGGCCCGGACCCTTGAACAGGTCCAGGCTAAGGTGAAGGAGCTGCGCCTGGGCTATCTCCAGGCCACCGAGTGTCAGGGGGCAGGAGCCGATACCTGCCCCCACTAAGACCGCCTCCATGCCATCCTGGAGAACATGGCCATGGAAGGGCCTTTGGTGCCTGTTGACACCGGCCTGCACCCCTCAGTCACCAAGCCAGAAGAGGAGGGTGAGCTGCCCATCGGGTCTGGGTTGGAGGAGGATGAAGATGACCAGAGCAACACCGTCACCCTCCACCTTGAGCCAGTGCTGAGAAGGCAAGACATCTCCTAGGCTTCATCCGAGGCCAGTGAAGGATCCTCCGGTGAGTGTTATGCGTCTCACTCGCAAGGACCTAGAGGGGAGGGAGAGGGAGCATCATTCAGGCACTTTGAGCTGCACGCTGTGTAACAGTACACAGCATGTGCAACCTTGTGCAGCCTGACTGTGTGGCATGTGGACACAGCAGGCAGCTTCAGGGCATGCCTGGGACCCTGCTGCTCACACACGTCCTGACTGGGAGGGAGGGGTATGCCGACTTGAAGCAGCCAAGGCTGCAAAAGCTCAGGCCAGACCCCACACCTCCCGAAGGGTCCCGCACACAGAAAGCATGCAGCCATGCCTGCCCATGTGATACAGCAGCTGCTCCTGGGAAAACCGCAGCAAACCAGCCCTGTGAGCACGGCCCCCACAGAGCCCTCAGCTGCTCCCGGCCCCTAGGCTGCCCCTGAGGCAAGCCCCTCACTGCAGCCACACACTTCCCTGGGCTACTTGTCTGAGGGCTAGCGGGAGGGGGAGCAGGGAAGCGGCCAGCCTGGGCCTATGGCCACTTGAGTTTTGTTGCAAGGATGGTTCGCCCTGGCTCTGTCTCCGAGGACATCAATTGACAGGGGTCCAAGAACCCAGACCTTGTCCGCCACACTTGCTCCCATGCAATGTGGGGATGTGTACACAAACAGGACTACAGTGTCACTGGTGTGTGGCTCACACTCAGTGACAACAGTCGAAGCCATGTGCTCTACCCTTGTGAGGGAGTGTGCACAGTGCAATGCAAACACACATAACAGAAGAACAGAAGAATGGCCAGACTGGGTCAGACTCAAGGTCCATCCATCCCACTATCCTCTCTGCAAACAGGAGCCAGTGCCAGGTGCCCCAGAGGGGGTGGACCAAAGATCAAGTGATTTGTCTCCTGCCATCTATCTCCGGCCTTTGACAAACAGGGGCCAGGGACACCATTCCTTACCCTTTAGCTAACAGCCTTTTATGGACCTCACCTCCATTAATTTATCTAGCTCCTCTTTAAACTCTGTTATAGTCCTAAATCTTCACAGCCTCCCCTGGCAAGGAGTTCCACAGGTTGACACAACACATGCCAAGTGGCCAGGACACAGACAAGGAGTCTTCAGTCACAGTGATGTCTCCTAAAGGTTACAATCTATGGAGGATCACTTTACTGCAGGGGGAATCCTGTATGCAAACATATGAACAGGGGACCAACTAGGCCCAAACCACAGTTGTGTGGTGTCACCTGGGCTCAGGACGGAGGGCAGGGGGCGCAGGGACAGTGTGGGCAGGGCTGCCTAACCGCCTCATCATTCTCTCTGTTCTCTGTAGCAGGACCACCCAGGAGCGAGGGACCCTCCAGCTCTGTGGCAGCGGCAGCCCCAACCTCCCAGACCCCAGTGCAGCAGGCCAGGCAGCGAGACCAGCTCCTGTGGTGGCACATTCAAGCCATCGAAAGAATCCAGGCTTCACTCAACAGGAAAATTGAAGCTGACCTGGAGTGGTGGCAGACCACATGTGCGACGTCATTACTACCCTGACGTCACACATCGATCACGCTGTGCACTATGGCATGGCCTTAGCACATCCTCTTGCCCTTTCTGCCATGCCCATGCCCCCTTCCGTCACCCCTCCAGCCACCCCTTCAGCCGCTGCCATGCCCCCACCTGCTGCACCCTGTTCTGCCCACCTCCCCATGCTGCCTGCCCCAACCCGGCCTGAAGGCCAGTGAGGCCTCCACACCCGCGGAGACACTGGCAGGAGACGCCCCTCCCAGCAATAGTTCCCCCTCCCAGTGGGCCCCTCCCACTTCCCACCCTTCTTCTCTATTGTACATACAAATAAAAGTTTTCTATTGTTTTAAAAACAAAACGTTTTTTTTATTGGGAAGGGAGTGGAGGGGAGAGAGAAATGTTGGGGATGGGAGGGAGGTATAGATGGGAGACAGAAGCGACCCTACTGTGGGGTCTGGGAGAACATGTCCTTCAGGTCCTCCTGGATGCGCACCCCATTGTGGTCTGCCTGGCGGATGGTGGCTGTGTGGGGCTGCTCAAATTCCCAGCCCTCAGCTGCCACCCATGCCGGGAGGAAGGCCTCCCCCTTCCACTCCACAAGCGACAGGCTGCCGCAACTTCAGGAATGTTCTCCTCACCCATCTCGAGACGGGTGAGCAGGCAACGGAAGTGCGCCTTCAGCTGGCCAAAGGTGAACTCGACCTAGTTGTGGGCCCGGTTCAGGTGGTCATTGAAACATGCCCGGCCGGGGTCCATCCATCCTGTGTAGGGCTGCATCAGCCACGGCATGAGGGGGTAGGCCACCTCCCCCACAATGCAGAGAGGCATGTGGATGTCCCCAAGTGTAAATTCCCGCTGGGGAAAGAAAGTGCCGCCTCCAACCTGCGATGTAGGCTGGAGTTCTGAAGGACGCGGGCGTCATGTCCCTTGCCGGACCACCCAGTGTCTGTGAAGCAGCCACAGTGATCCATGAGGGCTCGGAGCACCACAGAGAAGTACCCCTTCCGGTTAATAAAATGGGCCACTCGATGTTCCGGAGCACAGATGGGGATGTGGGTCGCATCCATGGCTCCCCCACAGTTGGGGAACCCCAGAGCAGCGAAGCCAGCCACCGCCGCATCCATGTCCTGAAGGCAGATGACTCTCTGGAGCAGGATGTCATTGATGGCATGGAAAACTTGCAGAGGGGGGCACAGAAACACAGGGAATGCACCGAATGAGGAAGGGTAGGTGCCCGCCCCCTGTGATGCCCTCTGATGCCCTCTGTCCCCAAACACACCAGGGCCCCCTCGTCCACATCCCCCCCCCCCCATACCAGCAGGCCTGTGTGAGGGAGGGATGGCACAAATCCCTGGGTGATTGGGCTTCCCCTACTCCCCCCATCCCTCCAGCCTGGAGTCTTCCCTTCCCCCAGGCAGGGACTGCAGTTCCCCCCAAGGGATTACGTGCATCATGCCAGCACCGACTGTGGACCTGCCCACCCTGAACTGGTGTGCCACCAAGTAGTATCTGTCTGGGGTGGCCAGCTTCCAGAGGGTGATGGCGACCCTCTTGTTGACCAAGATGGGGGCCCGCAGCCAGGTGGTACATCTCTGGAGCACAGGGGTGAGCCAGGTATGCAGCTCCAGGAACATCTGCTTTCTCATTCTGCAGTTCCAGAGCCACTGCTGGTCACCCCATTGCTCCGGGACCAGCCAGTCCCACCGGTCGGTACCGGTGTCCAGTCTCCAATATCGCCTCTCCACCATCGGGTGAGCATGCCGCAGGGATGCCACCGCATCCATGGAAAGGGAGTCCAGATCAAGCTCAGTGTCGAGCTCCTGCAGGAGTAGCGCAGCAGCTGCAGGCACTCCAAGATGGCACAGCAGTGAGAACGCCAAAGGCACAAAAAGCACTAGGGCAGAAGCTGTGGTGTCCAAAGAGGCTGGGTGGCCGCAGCCAGTAGGTGGTTCTCTGGAGCACAGGGGCAAGCCAGGCACACAGCTCCAGGAACGTCTGCTTTTGCTTGCAAAAGTTCCGGAGCCATTGCTGGTCACTCCATTGCACCAGGACCAGCCAGTCCCACCAGTCGGTGCTGGTGTCCAGTCTCCACAAGGGCCTCTCCATCCTGGGGTGGGGATGCCACAGGGACGCTATGGACTCCCTGGTGAGGGAGTTCAGAGCAACCTGTGCCTCCAGGTCCTGGAGGAGGAGTGCAGCAGCCTAGAGCAGCAGCTGCAGGCACTCCAAAATGGCCAGAAGGGGCCAGAGCAGGCACAAGGCCACCCCTGGCTCCATGGCACAAGAAACAAGCTGAGAAAACAAAATCAGCCAAAGGCACTAAAAGGCACAAGGCAGTGGAGTCCAAAAAGGCAGAGGGCAACCACAACTAGAACTGCTATGGCTGTCAGTCCCTACAAGAGGTCCTATAGCTCGCAGCAGGAGAGAAACGGCTGACCAGGGAGATCCCTTTAAGCACGTGTCTCAAAGGAGCTCCAGCCCCCGCCCCAGAAAGTCCTGGTGCCCTTTTGCCCTTGGCAAAGTAGTTCCGGGCTGAAGTTTTTACACAAGAGCGTCCCGCCAGTATGGACACTCTCTTATGCAAAAGCGCATGGCTTTTACGATGCGCTGTGACCAGTGTGGATGCTGTCTTGCACAAGTATTTTTGCGCAAGAACTCTTGCATAAAATAGTCCTTGTGCAAGAAGCGTGCAGTGTAGACATAGCCTTATAGTAGAAAACTGCAGCTGGATTTTCCTTTACAAAATAAATCTCTGGTTCTCCATTGTGATTAGTTTGCTCTGACTTTGCTTTGATCCCTGTGACCACATGGACTTCTGGAAAATATGAATAGTGCTCATAGCTAGTGTTCCTTGTAAGCTGAGAGATTCATATACCACCCAGTTGATTAGCAGAGCGCCCACAGCCAGCAGCATGAGTTTCTACTGGTGGTGAACATCTGCACATGCCTCGGTGCATATAAGAACATTTATTCTGAACATGGATGGAAAAAAAATAGGACCCTTCCTGAATAAGAACAACTTGGCGACAGTGACTCATGCTCTTGTTACATCCTGAGTGGATTATTGTAATACACAGTATGTGAAGAGTCTTCAGAAGCTTCAACTGCTCCAGAATATGGCTGCTCGAGTTTTAAATAATACTCATTATATGGAGCACATTATGCTGGTGCTCTGGCAGCTACACTGGCATCCGGTATGTTTCCAGGCACAATTCAAGGTCTTGGTTATGACTGGAAGGGTATTTGAAGGACTGTCTCCTCCTATATGAACCTGCCCGGGGATTGAGGTCAGCTGGGGAGGCTCTGTTCCATGTTCCTTCATGTATGGAGATAAGGTTGATGTCTATGCGGAGCAGGGCCTTCTCAGCCTTTGCTCCCTAGGCTATGGAATTCTCTCCCCGGGGACATTCACCTGGAGCCAATATTGGCATTTTTTCAGTGCCAGGCCAAGGCCACCCTTTTTACCTGTGCTTTTTATTGGTGTTTGGGGGTGTGTGTGTCCCTTCTCTTGAGGTGTTTTAGAAAGTATTATGTCTCCCCCTTTGGGGTCTTGTATTTCACTTTATATACATTTATTTATTGTGCTTTTAAAAAAAGTTTAAGCCACCTTGAAAATTTTAAATAGAGGGGTGGGGTACAAATATTTTAAATAAAAAGAAAAAGAAAAGAAAAAGAAAATTGCCCATAACACTCCAAAATCATGCATCTACAAAAATTAAGTCAGAGCCTTCAAGCTAAGTTCCTTCTTTATCCAATGGTCATAGATTGGAGATGGGACAGAAATATTAACAAAACCAGAATACTAACAGAAATATTAAGCAAAACAAACCAGTGGTCCCCAGGCCTCAGATAATCTTAATTCATCCCTGAACCTAAGTATATTCAGTATTTGTATAAAAGCTATCAAAAGGTACTCTAAGTTATAAATGTTTGTCTCTCCCCTTCAGTTTGTATGGCAAACAATGAGAAGGTTTATGAGGCTGTGGTTTCCCAGGAAGATTCAAACTGAAAAGTCCAGATATTTTTGCACTTTGTATATATGTGATTGAAAAAGTACCTTCCATCCTGCCCAAGAGATCAGGGATTAAAGTGATGACCTCTAGAGCTAAACTCATGAACTGCTGCAGCTTGAGTTAAAGAACCAAGAATCTGTTACTGGTGGCTGAAGCAGTTCATATCCTAGAATCATAGGGTTGGAAGAGACCTCAGGAGGTCATCGAGTCCAACCTGCTGCCCAAAGCAGGACCAGCCCCAACTAAATCAAGAGTGATCTGTAAAATATACTATTCCTGGGCACATATTAACATTTACTTTCATGAGACAAAGTTTTTGATTTGTGTTTTGACCTTTTTCTCTGCATTTTTTAAAGCAATTTGAAGAAATAAAGAATTTTGCTCAAACTAAAAAAAGAAAAAAAAATATCCGGCCTGAAACTACAAAGCATAATAAAATTTCATACAGCAAGAAGTTTTACAAAGTTTTGAGAATGTGAGAACAGGAGGTTATAATTAAAATCCTATTGTAATGGTTTCATTAATATAAATACCATAGGTTTTTTTGTTCATTTCAGTGTTTTGTTCTATGACCCCCACATGATCTAACTTTCTTTTCTAACAGCAGCTACATTTTTCAAAGTGATACATTTTTTCAAGTCACTGACAACTGTAAGCAATTTGCTTTGAACATATATCGAGTCAATTTCTATGCTGAATAATGGTTGTCCTGGAAATTTAAAACTGGAATATTCATCTATTTAAGTTACAATGTCAATAAAAAATAAGCATCCTAAGGTTTATTTTCAGTGTCAAGGGTTTTTCCTTTTCTAAGTACCGCATCATTAAAAACGACAATTTTATAACTCTGAATAAAATGGCATTTAACTGGATCTTGTTCCATTTAAATATTAGTTTGCATGAAAGCATTTTTACATCCAAAATTTTAGTATTCTAGTTTAATTTAGCAAAGCAAGGAGATCTGGAAATTAGCATCCATTTTGTGCACAGTAGTAGCTTTTAATTAGAGACTAATCTTATGCCCCACATTGAAAGAGTCACAAATTTTGGGGGAGTTTAGATCTAAATCCAAACTTTGTGACTTCAGGCCCATAGCTACTTTTAATCAGAGTTTTGCTCCATTACATTCAGTTGGAGGAAATTGAAAGGAAAAATACACTGCTGGCAGCCAGACTTAATAAATGAACTTTAAACAAATTGGAGTAAAGGGCCTTACTGAAGAGACAGCAAATGAAGTAGAAAACAAAACAGACAGAGAAAGAAAAGTGAAAATGAAATTGAGACTAAAGAAAAACAGTAAGAATTGATGACTTTTCAGATTTATGTATTTTTCCCTCAGGAGTCTTAGCAAAATATAATGAATCAGCATTTGTTCACCATTCATTTCTCTGGCAGTAGAAGCAGTGATGTGCAACATTCAGAATGAGGTCTGATTAAGTTTCATGTAAGGGAATTCCTCTGTGAATGTCCTTTGTGTTGCCTTCACACCTGCTGAGCTAGGAGAAACATAACAGCCCCTTTCATTGCTTCAGTTAAAGCCTGTCACAAGGATGACATCATTGCTCTCACAGACATTTTAACTTAGGGTCCTGGAGCCAGACTTTCAGAATGCTTGACAGATAAAAATCTGAACATCTTTAACTGATTGTGTTCACTAACTTGCCAGAGCCGGTTTACACATACAGTAGGTTATCTGGAGGTTTTTTTTTTAGGGAATCATGCCTTTGAGCTAAACAACCTATATTATGTTGGATTTAGACAGAGATGGGTTTCTTGTGAAAAGTGACTTTATGCTAGTCTGGGCCCTGGCTAAACTTCTCAAATACCTCAGAGGTTTGATTCTTATTGACATGGCTTCTTGGCCTCCTCTCAAATCCTCAAACAAAGAGCCCCACAGATAGCCCTAGTGCAGAGTGAGTTTTCAATTTTTTGACTAAGCAACAACAAAAATCATTAAGTGAGACTTATGCATACAGATTAACAGAACAGCATATTATTCTTGGTGCTCTCAAGACATTTTAGTTAATTGTTGCCACTGAAACTGTAAAATGGGATGAAGACATTGGAGAGAGAGAGAAAAGAGGGATAAAGACTGGGAGGGACATACTCCTCACATCTTACTTAACCCTGTTTGCCATTCAGGCTAATCTGAAACTTATCTCCTTGCTGGCATTTTTGAGCACAAAGTCTGGTTTAATCTTTGTGTGCTGTGATATTGTGACTTAACGTACAGAAAGCACAATTTCAATCATTTGGTGAAAAGGGATTTTAATTCTTGTATAGTCAATGAGTGAATTGGAAATGAAAGCAGTGGATATATATTTTTTTTAAATTTTGGCAGCTGCAGAGCATTATAAAGGAGGGAACTCTGAGCCATAAGTAAAGTTGAGAAATAACTTTCAGAATTAAAAAATACAGGGTGAAACTCTCTCATCCAGGACTCCTTAGTCTGGCACCATCTGTGGTCTGGAAGGGTCAGAGATATTGCTAGACCAGAGAACTCCGGCTGCAGACGATGAGAGCGGCTGGGAGTGGAGCTGGTCTGGTTGGCATCAGCCTGAAGATGCAGTGACCTGGAGGTAGAGAACCCTGGGAGCAACTGCCGCCCAGTTGCTTTTGGGGTTCCCCAGCCCTGCGTGGCGGCAGCTGCTCCTGCGGCTCCCAGTCCCCGTCCCGCACAGGGAACCCCAGGACCAGCTGCTGCCTCACATGGGTCCGGAGGCAGGGAGCAGAACCAGGCAGTAAGGCCAGAGGAGGTCTGGCCTGGTCTGAGGTCCGAGTTCTCGCAGGGCAGCAGCCAGGAGGGGTGCCCTGGGAGAGTTTGGACACCTTACCTCCCCTGCTCCAGCAAATTCTCTTGTTCTGGACCACTCCGGTCCCAAGGGTGCTGGACTAGAAAGGTTCAATCTGTACTTGCTGTTTAGTCAAGTGTCCTATCCTGTTGACCTCATGTGTAACATCTGTATATAGTATTGTGCCTTCACAGTGTCATGATATCACTATTAATTAATGGGAATGGGGGGAGGTTGCATGAGTACAGAGTTTAGAATAGTGTTTAAGTCCTACTCATGGTCCAACTGAAGACAAGTGGGAAGTTGGATGCTGATTTCAGTATTAGAAGGATGAGGTCTGCAGACTTCAGGTTAACACAGGTATAATGTAAAGAAGATTTAGCAGTCACATTTTATGAGGGCTTCCTTCTTGGGTCTGCTTTTGAGGTTTATTATGGATGAATGAATAATTTTTGCAGATAGTTGTGATTCAAAAAGTACCACTACTTCTAAAACTGTCAAAGATGAGGCATCAGAGTCTGAGCAAAAGTGGGACTTAATGATGAAATCAAACTTCTTACATCTTTCAGTTCAATTAAGGTAAATTCCCAAATTGTGCCATATTTCACCATCTTGCTGATATCCCACAATTTTACTTTGGGGTCTTAGCAAGTCTGCTGGACTGGCAGCTGCCTCCATATTTTTCATAATCCAGGGCCGTCCAAAGATCAAAGACTTGCCATGCAAGTCTGGAGTGTCTGTGTCCAGGGAGGGTCATGAGAGCATGTGAGATTTGAAGACGGCAGCTGC